>NW_024426885.1:8839872-8874872 GCF_017311325.1 Ursus maritimus | reverse complement strand
CCCTCCAGGAGAATTGCCCACCTGTGCTTCAAGGGCAAGACCCAGCATCTGTGTTTGCACCATCTTTACACACTTAGCTGCTGGGACATCAGGGGAATGCCTGACCTGGAGGGGCCAATCCAATCTCTGTCCCCTGTGTCTGGAATTGGGACACAGTGTCAGCCTCCTCAGAGCCTAGAGGTAACGTAGGATTTCTTTCCCTCTGGTGTACAAAAACACCAGGTATCCAGGATGTGGGGAGAGCAAAGAAGACACTGTTGGGCCTACAGATGTGGAAATGAGGGGCCATGGGGCCCCCACATGCAGAGGGCCTCCGCTACCTGGCTCCTGGCCGTCATGAGGACAGCCATATCCTTCTCTGAATTGCTCTGGATCCCAGGGAGCGGGCTTTGCTCCTGGCAATAGAACCATCCCGAAGAAGGGTCTGATGGCACCTACAGTGTTTAAAATGTCACCTGACATTTTGTGGCAGGGGCAGGGGGGCACAGGAGCAGGAAGAAAGAATGAAGCTCTCCCATTCATTCCCCTTCCTAGACGACCATGTCTGGGGGGGGGGGTACTTAGCATAACCTTAAGGAAGAATATATTCTTTTCTAGGGGACAGAATGTGTTATGGGGCAGTCATTCTTTTAAATGGATGTGAAAAAACTGTGCAGCGGGCAAAGTCTGCCTTCACTACCCAGGACTTGCACTTCTGCCTCTCTGTGTCCCACGCTTTCATGCCTTCCTCTCCCGCCAACGATTGGCATAGGGGGTCGAATAGTGCCTCCCCTAAATGCATGTCCACTGGAGCCTCGGGAGGGGACCTTATTTGGAAATAGGATCTTTGCAGATGTGCTTGGTTAAAATGAGGTCCTACTGGATTAGGGTGGGCCCTAAATCCAAGGACGGGTATCCCCGAGAAGAGGAGGGGACGCTCGTAGGAAAGAAGGCTGCGTGTGGGTGGAGTGAGGCCGCAGCAATGCGATGGCAAGCCGAGGGAGGCTTGGGACCGAGGGCACAGGCAAGAAGCAAGGAGCACACTCTCCCTCGGAGCCTCTAGAAGGAACCACGCTGCCTTGATCTCTGACTTCTGAGCTCCTGAACTGGGCCGAACAAATGTCTGTGGTGTGAAGCCCCCCAGTTTGTGGCAGGTGGTTAGGGCAGCTCTAGGAGACGCATCCCAGACGGAGAAGGGCCGAGGGCTGCCCCGGAGTGTTGGGCAGACCTTGTCTGGGTTCTAATTTCAGACCTCCTCTCATGCCCAAACTGTTGGCAATGAGTCATTCCGTCCTTATGGAAAATCATTCCATTTAAATCAGGGAGAAAGTGGCATTTTCAGGGTGTAACTGCCAGCGTCCCAGGCGCGGAACTTGAAACAGGCCCTGGAGACCCCTGGGCAGCACACGGCAGCGTTCCCAGGAGCTGGCCACGCCCGCCCAGGTGAGCCCCAAGGGCCTCGAGGCTCTGGAGAAGGAGGTGATCTGACTCCTGTCAAATGTCACGGGGTCCTGGGAGGGTGCGATGGCAGCCTTTCTCAGGGAGGGGCCCCTGGCAATGCAGCCCCTGGAAGAGATCCCTGTGCAGATGGAGGGGCTTGGGGCCCATACCCTTTCTTCCTTGTACGTCTCATCCCCGCATGCCCTGCCCTTCCACACAGCTGTCTGATTTGAGCCTTATAACTTCCCCAGGTGATGAGCTCCACTGAACAAATCAATGAGGAAACAGAGAGGTTGAGAGCTTTGTCCAAGGTTGCACAGCGAAGAGCCTCAGCACAGAGCTCACATGATGCTTCATGCCCCCGGAGGAGGGAGAGTCAAATGATTGCTGTTCGCGAATCACCTTCTCTACCTCAACAGAACTCTAAGGGTGAGAATAAATCAGTGATCAAGAGAAAATTCTGCTGTGTGGTGGCCACTGTTTCTGGCTGCTCAGGCGGCATCCTCCAGGAGCCCCTCCTGGGGTCCCCATAGCCAGAGCTCCGTGGCTGGCCAATCGGAGGGCCCCATCTGCTTGGACACTCTGACTGGGTCAGTAATGGCCACATGACCAAGCTGAGCCAATCACAGGTCTTTAACTTTTGGTTGTAGCTGTGGGTGCGTGGGTGGGGATTGGCTCTTGTCGCCCTAGACAGAGAAGCAGATCGTGAAGCAGGGACAGGGGGAGTGGGTGGGTGGTGGAAACCTTTATCCTGGATCTCTCTGTGCCTGAGGCCAACACGATCCAAAAATTCCCTTTTCTCTAGAGCTGGCTTGAGTTGAGTTTCTGAAAGAACTGCAGTGAATACAGATATTCTCTGCAGGATTGGACCGCATACTCCTGGATATGAGTTGAAATAGACTAACAGACCCCACAATGAATAATGGCCCCAACGAAGAGTATATTTCACACTTATGTAAATAGTTCATGGCAGTTCAGGTTGGTGCTAGGGTAACCGTTACAGCTTTGGTTCCCCACCATCACGGGGGCGGGGGGGCAGAGTCCCTCCCCACTTTAGTATTGGGCTTCTGAAGTTACCCTGGGCATGAGCAACAGCCGGTGGAAAAAGAGAACACGGAGGATTGCATGTGGGAGATCGTCATGGGCCAGGCCTGGGATTCATAGATACCAGGGGGTGACATGGCCCCAGAAAACCGCAAGGGAGTCTGGGAAAAGTAGTTTGGCTAGTGCCCAGAGAAAGAGGAGTCAGGATTTGGTCACCACCTCTCAGCTTCTGCCATACTTGGTAAATGTCTTCAAATCTTGTTACCATCCCTCACCCCCCCTACGCACCCCTGCCCAGACACTCCACTCTTAATTAGCCCTGTCCTTTGTAGCCAGTCTCAGATGCCCTAGAGGAGAGAGGGCCCAGTGGTGGGCCTCAAGAGCACCTCGTAAAGGGGGCACTGTGGTGGGACCCAAGCCGAGCCACGCTCTTGGAAGCCCTATCTGGAGCTGTGGACGGGGGGACCCTGCGTACAGAGGCTTCCCTGCTGAGGCCCGCTGTGTAGGTCCTCCTGTGCTGCCCCCTGTGTCCTGAGAGTAGTTCTGTTAGAACCCCCAGGGGAGGAGTGGTCTCTCTCCTTCCAGCAGGCTTGCCCCAGAGCTCTCCCAGCCCAGACCCTTGGCTGAGACAACAGCAGGCTTTGGGGGGTCTCCGGGGTTTTCCTTGCTCTCCTCGGCTCAGTTTATAAAGTGCTAAGGCTGAGCCTCTGGGCCCTCAGGTGCCCAGTCACCTACAACAGCTTCCAGAGCCCCTGGGAGAGTGTCCAGTCCTGGCCCTCCTCCCTCTGGTGGCTTTGGGGGCCTCCGACTTTGCAGACAGTCATCCTTAGGTGCAGACCTGCTGTCCCTTCTCTGCTGTGGGAACTCCTCCTCTTCCCGCCATGCCTTTCCTAGCATAAGAGGAGACAACCACCTGCCTCGGCATGAGCCCCAGAACCCCACCACCAATGCCACAAAAAGCAAATGGTTGCAGTCCAGAGTTGACCCCGGTGGGCTCCTCACCAGCAGGGACCTGGATGGTGGCATTCTCGTGGCTCATCTCCAGGCCTGGTGGTGCTCTCCGCTTTCAGCACCCTCCTGCTTGGTTATATATCTGCAACATTAATTATTACAATTTATTAAATCTGGAGAAATAAAATCTTACTGAGCTCCCCTTGCCGCCACCGCACTCCCCCACCAAAATGGAGTATCTTATTTTGCTAACTGCTTAAACATATAACCCCAACAGAAAAAAATGGTCCCCGCGGCTCATATTTTTCATCATTTGGTCATTAAATAGTGATGGATATAAACCTATAAAGAACCTAAACTGAACCTTTTAACAATCCATGAGCAATACTATCATTTCTTTAATAGAGCCTGCAGACACCATTTGTCATTTTCAGCGTGCAATAATCAATAAGCTGGCTTGAAAATAAATAATATAACAGTCACAATATATTATCTTTCAGACTGGCCTTATACTAACCATAAAATTGGACCAAAATAAGAGGGAAACTTTTACATACATGTTAAAAAGTTAGGAACTTCACAGTGGGGCCTAGTACATGAATTAGGTCATTGTCATTGTCTCTGTCCCCGATCTGCTTTTGAGTTCTGTTGAACTGGGCCTTCGCTGCGGCCTACTGCTGAGGCCAGGCATGGGGGTGGTGATCAGAATGGTGTGTGGGGGCCAGATCTGGCAAAGTTCCGTCACAGACATCCCAGAGTTCGTGCCAGGGACCCCGGCACATGTAACTTCAAATAGAAAAGGCCTGATTGGTCACACACCCAGTGCCAGGGCTGGGAGGTATCTTGCTTAGATCTAAGAGCGGCCCGCGGCCCAGATTCAGCCTGAAAGACTTGTGTTCTATGGGAGACAAATGACACAAAAAGTCCAGGCTACAGGGGGCATCGACGTGGAGCATGTTCCAGAAGCAGCAAGTAAGGGCCCCAAGCCCGGTAATCTTCCCGGATTGGGTGGCCCTTAGCCGCCCATCCACAGCTTGGCTTGTCTTCGTTGGCCATCTGATGCTGTTCTTCAGTAATAATGGAGAACACATCAACTTGGGTCCCCGATTCATTCATTCGTTCGTTCATTCATTCATTCATTCATTCAATAAAAGGTTGCTGAGAGTCTGCTTACATACCAGGGGTACAGCAGTGTAGCACACAGACAAAAAGCCCTCCTTGCTGGAGCTTGCATGCCAGTCAGGGCCATAAAACAGACGTGACATGTGTATCTATGATATGCCAGGAGGGTGGTCACAGCCAGGACCCCAAAGCTCAGAGGGAGCATATCGCTGTGAGGAGGGTGACCAGCTGTCCCGTTCACTTGGGACTTTCGGTGCTGAAACCAGGGCAGTCCCAGGCCAACCAGGATGAGTGGCCATCCTCAGACTAGTGTCGGAGCTGGATCTCCAACTCACTTGGATCTCAAGCTCTCTGTGGCCCCCCTGCGGGGGCATCTTCTCACTAAAGCTGGCTTACTCCTGGGACACTCTTGCAGCAATCTGAGATAGCGCCTGTCACTCACAGTTCTAGTATGACTGGGCTGGCAAAGACGGATTGAGATTATTTGGGCTTCTTTGCACAGCATTCGGACTCAAACAGACCGAGGAGCCGATCCCAGCCTAGTCACTCAGTAGCCACGTGCCCTCAAACTACTGAACCTGTCTAAGCTTTGGTTTCCTCTTCCAAAGATGGAGGCAAAGGCGCATTTTTTTAGCCGGGTCTTTATGAAGATTTGACATCATGCACGTGACATAGCCCGTGGTAGGTGTTCCGTAAGTGGTGGTGTTATTAATACATAAAGTATTTTATCCCCGGAGCTAATGGGAAGAACTTCTGCTCCTAGGGGCGGTGTGGAGGTAAGAACCAGCCCTGGCACATTTATTATGAATCAGCCGGCTATGTGGAGCCAAAAATACTCTCCGTGGGTAGCGTCTCTGTGACTGATATTAAAAATGACTGATTTAAGGGAACGTGCTTCACCCCTGTTGCGAACTAAGAAGGTAGGGCTGGAGTATTCTCAGCCTTAAATGCTGCCAGTATTTCATCGTTGGGTAGTCATAAAGTTAAAGGTTAATAGGCTGTACAAATGACAGAGTTTAAAGGGAAAAATGGGGAGGGGATGAGGCGCTCGCGGGCGGCTGCGGGCGTGTTGGCGGCAGGTGACAGCTCACCTGCAGGGGGGAAATATGGAGGTGGGGCTGGCAAGGCAGATCCTGGCCCTTCTCGTGTCTGCTCCCATGTGGAAACTCCTTATCCCAAGAGCTCTTTTTTCCACGGAGGGGTTTCTCTCTTGGTAGGACTTGAGGACACATGGTTTTGGAGAAATGAGGCTGGGCAGGGTCATGAAAGTCGATGCTTAATTCAGAGCCCAGAGGACGGGGCTCTGGGTGGACTGGGGAGAAGGCTGAAGGCTTCAGAGGCAACCAAGCTCCTGTTTTCACGCGGTGGACCCTGTGTTCAGAGCTCTGGTTCTCAGATTTGGCAGCACAGCAGAATGGGGGGTGGTGGAGCTTATTGTTCAAATGCAGATTCCTAGGCTCCGGGCCAGAGGGGGCGAGAAGGCCCAGGAATCGGCATTTTAACAAATTCGCACCCATCTCCAAAAGTGACTCTAAGACAGGTTTTCCGTGGGCGCACTTGAGAAACCCCAAATCAGCAAATGCAGTAGGGTCAAGCTCTCAATCCAGATTCCTTGAAACTTGGGTGATGACAGGACTTTGGGGGTTATCAAGTCACCAGCTGCACACAAATCAACCAGGCACTTGTTGAAACGTAGTTCCCAGGGGCTTATCTGCCAAACATAGTCTTGAAGATGCTAATGAGTGGCCCAGGGCAAGGCCCACTGTCCCCCACCGTCACGGGGAAGTGAAGGCACAGCCCAAGAATGACCTGCCCAAGATCACAAGTGACAGAGTTGGCACAGACCTCTTCTTCCCGGGAGTTAGGGCATGGGTTTGCTTTACCAGTCACCACAGGGAGCCTTGGTGTCACCTCTTCCTACGTGTATTTGGGCCAGCTCTGTCCCGGGCTCCGGCTGGGGACTGACAAGCAGAGGGTATGTGTGAAATTGTTCTGACTGCAGGTACACACATGGGGTCCCTAGAATTCAAAGTTCGCCCCCAATATGAAATTCTACTTGTTTACCTTTAAAGATTTTATGTATTTATTTGTCAGAGAAAGAGAGTGCAAGCAGGGGGAACAGCAGGCAGAGGGAGAAGCAGGCTCCCCATGGAGCAGGGCACCTGATGGGGCTCGATCCCAGGACCCCGGGATCATGACCTGAGCTGAAGGCAGGCACTTAACCAACTGAACCACCCAAGGCGTCCCAAACACCATAGTGTATCTTTATTTATTTATTAAGATTTTATTTATTTATTTGACAGAGAGAGAGCACAAGCAGGGGAGCGGCAGAGGGAGAGGGAGAAGCAGGCTCCCCACTGAGCAGGGAGTCAGATGTGGGGCTCAATCCCAGAACCCCAGGATCATGCCCTGAGCTGAAGGCAGGCGCTTAACCCACTGAGCCACCCAGGCACCCCTGTCTTTTTTTTTTTTTTAATTTTATTTGTTTATTTGAGAGAGAGAGAGAGCATGGGGGGGGCAGCCGAGGGAGAGGGAGCAGCAGGCTCCCCGCTGAGCAGGGAGCCCAACTCGGGGCTCGATCCCAGGACCCTAGGATCACGACCTGAGCTGAAGGCATACGCTTAACCGACTAAACCACCCAGGCGCCCCCCAGTCTGAAGTTTTTTTTTTTTCTGATAGAGCGGAAACTGAGCTACCCGCAGACACAAACTGATTTAGGGAAGAAACAAATGTTAAACTTGATTAAGCAGAACCCAGCTGTGTATGTCTCCTCTGGAAGAAGATTTTTAGCTGAGTTTTTTCGCATCACCAAAAAAATATCTTCTCTCTGTAAGGAATTTAACAGATTCCAAAACACACTTATTTCTGTATTTCCTTGGATCCTCCCCAAAGCACCAGGAGACACTGGCACAGTTCTACTTTAGGACAAAGAAACTGAGGCCCAGAAAGGCCAAGTAACTTGTTTAAGGTCATTGCGTGGGCAGAGTAATGGCCCCCAAAGATGTTCACACCCTAATCCCCCAAACTTATAAATATGTTACCTTCATGGCAAAAGAGACTGTGGATGTAATGAAGTTGAGGGTTTGGGATGGAGAGAAGATCCTGGCTGATTCTGGTGGTGACGCAGGGGAAAGAGAGAGGCAGGAGAGTCAGAGTGACCCCATGCGGGAAGGACTCACGCCTTCATTTCTGGCCTTGAAGATGCAGGTAGGCTTCAAGAGCCAAGGAAAATGGGCATCCCCCAGGAGTTGGAAAAGGCAAGGAAACAGATTCTCTCCTAGAGCTTCCAGAGGAAATTCCGCCCTGAAGACACCTTGATTTTATCCTGGTGAGACCCATTTTGGACTTCTGACCTGCAAAACTGTAAGATGAGGAAGTTGCATTGTTTTAAGCCATTGAATTTATGATACTTTGTGACAGCAGCAATGAAACACAAATCCAGCTGCACAGAAAGAAAAGAGCGGGGTGCCTGGGTGGCTCAGTCGTTAAGCGACTGCCTTCTGCTCAGGTCTTGATCCCAGAATGCTCAATGGGGAGTCTGCTTCTCCCTCTCTGGCTCCCCCCCCCACTTGTGTTCCCTGTCTTGCTATCTCCCTCTGTCAAATAAATAAATAAAATCTTTAAAAAAAAGAAAGAGAGAAAGAAAGAAAAGAAAGAGAAAGAAGAAAGAAAGAAAGAAAGAAAGAAGAAAGAAAAGAAGAAAGAAAGAAAGAAAGAAAGAAAGAAGAAAGAAAGAAAGAAAGAAGGAAGGAAGGAAGGAAGAAAGAAAGAAAGAAAGAAAGAAAGAAAGAAAGAAAGAAAGAAAGAAAGAAAGAAAGAAAAGAGCAGAATTGAACCCAGAGTGGCTGGCTCAGGGCAAGACCCCTACGCGGCTGAGGCCGGTGGAAGGGATACACATCCTTAAGGGGAAATACTGTGACTCCTGCTAGTTTCCCTCTGAGAACCAGTGATGACAGCCCCCGATGGATGGTAAAGTACTCAAACTCCATTAACACCATCTCCCTTCCTGCCCTCAGCCCGGCCTGAGCCCCCTGCTCCACACCCCGGCCTCCTCCCTGCCCCTGCCTCAGGGACGTGACTTGGGAGACTCAGCCTTGACCAACCCCAGAGACACTGGTTCTCCCCTCCTCGCCCAAGGCAGGCCTGATGGGGATCCATGCAGTGCAAGAATCCAGAGGAATCGGTGGCTTGCCCAGCTCCCGACTCCATCCAGGCCGAGGCAGCGAATGCCCTCCGGTCCCGGTAGGGTCTGGGGCCCTGGCTGAGCCCTCCAGGACCGTCCTGGGAAGCAGCTTCTTGCGATCAATCTTGCCACGGTCTCCATGAATTTTAAACAATAGCGGCTTTGCTCTTTCTCGCTCGCTCCCTGGGTGCGTCAGACTCGCAGCTTTTACAAGATCATATTTCTTCACATTTTCATACAATTATTTTAAATGGACAAGATAATGTTGAAATTCTTATTTAAAATGTATGCAGGTAGAGAATGAGCCTTCCTGCTTTTTATATTTAACACCAGACGGGGCAATAGAAGGGAATTTTCACAACAGAATTGAAGTGGAAATGTCTTATGCATTCATGATGGACTCGGGTTTTAAGCAGCTGGTTTTCTTTGATGAATAAATAATTACACCCAAAATAGATAGTTTGGCCATTATTAATCTCATTTTAGACTATGCACATTTTATTGATTCTTAAGTACAAGAATTTTGCGATTTGCACCAAAGGGAGACTTTCTTAATTAAAATTGTTAAGTTAAAGAAAAAAAAGTTTTCAGCAGTTTTGTCAGAGGTGGGGGGGGGGGAAGAAGCCTGATTACTTCTAGAACAAATCCTTTCCAGACTAATGACCCCCAGAGATATTTCATGCAGCCAGCTCACATCCAGAGCAGCCAATGAGATTAGCAGAGGCCCAGGCAGAAGGGAGCGGTGAGACAGCACTGCCTGGGGAGCCTCGGGGCTCAGCACCCTTCAGTTCGGGTTCTGTCTGTGTGACCCCAGTTCTCGCCTCAGCAGCACATATACTAGGATTGGAATGTGTGACCCCGGGGAGGCAGAGATGCTTGTCCTCTCCCTTCCCTAACCGCCCCCCCTTTGGGAATCTCTTGTGCAAACATAGAGGCAATTATGTTTTATTCTATGAAATGCTTACTAGGATATTATAAACTGAGAACATTATAAAGAAGAAAATTCAATAATCTTACTGCATAGATAATACATATTGACCTTTATAAAATCAAGGGGGTAGGTATACTGAGAAAGTTCAAGTAGAAGAAAGAAGTAGTGAATGTTTATAGAACACTCATGAGGTTTTTCAGCGTACAAAAATTGTGCAAGGCAGACATGGCATTATCCTGGCTTATGGATGAGGACATTGTTGTTCAGGGACTGGGAGTGACGTGGTCGAGGTTACTCAAGTAAGAAAGGGCAGCACTAGGTTTCAAACCCAGCAACCAGTCTCTCGTGCCCATTAATGTAAAAATTCTGCTCGGCTACAACTTAAGTTGAAAGGTTATAGAGAAAAAGAAAAAGCCACTTGTTCCCCCAGCCCTTCCCACTAAGGGAATCGCTGTCAACGGTTTCTGGTAATTT
Source organism: Ursus maritimus (assembly GCF_017311325.1). Taxonomy (NCBI): domain Eukaryota; kingdom Metazoa; phylum Chordata; class Mammalia; order Carnivora; family Ursidae; genus Ursus; species Ursus maritimus. Next base: position 8,864,748 of record NW_024426885.1, on the reverse strand, counting down.
CTACCAAAAAAAAAAAAATTAAATGTTTGCAACAGCATCGTATTCCTCTTACAAATGTCAGAAATGTGAAGTGGTGGGGACGCTTTCTCCTTGGTAGAATGGTGGGTCTGTTTGAAGCCCCACCCCCCCAGTTTCCCCACCCCCCCTCCCCTCCCCTCTGGGGCAGCTCCTCTCCTGCTTCATACCTTTAGACAAGGGAGGCTCATTGCTGTGGGAAGCAGTGTGGTGAAACAGGAGGGCTCTTGCAGCTCCAAAGCACATCACCCCCACACAGAGAAGTCCCCTAGCCCGCCCCTAAAGAAGATTGCAGCAGGGAGGCAGGGAGGGGTGGTGGAGGTGAGGAGGGTCCTGTGGTCCCTGGGGAGTCTCCAGTCGAAGGCTAGACTTGGGCTCCACCTGGGAATTCATCCTTCCAGACAGAGGAGCAAAGGCATGGGTCAGAAATAAGCGTGGTGCAAAGGGACAAAATCACTCTGGAAAGTTCTTTAAATCAGCCCTAAGTGTAGTACCCATGCCACGCTTACTTGCCACCAGGGAGACTGACACGTCACCTCCTGGCAAGCGCAGCTCGGGTACCAGGGTTTTCCTCCATCAGGAAGTGGGTGGTGGGCATTTAGGGACCAGTGGTATGAAGAAGACAGAACTTGAAATTCTGAGGGAACAGTCAGCCACACTTGGAGAGGGACACAGAAACAAGGCTGTAGAGAGAGGAGCTGGGTCCCTCCTGGATCCCACACTCCCCCTGCCCCACCCTGGGGACACACACTCCGGCAGGACCCGTCTCCCTCACTGGCCACTGAGGAATGAACGGAGGTTACACGTACACTTGTCTGTGACAACAGATGACCCGAGTCTGTTGGGAGGCCAGCCAGGCCTCGTTGGGGTCATCTACTCGTAACCATTCAACCACTAAACATGCCAGCGGGTGACCGGATTTACCCTCGCGGCAAACGGTGACACTTCTTTGGTTATCTTTGCTAATGCCAAATCGATTTCACCTAACGAATGTGCTGTCCTGAAAGCCAGTGAGGAAATGGGACACGTGTTCAGAATTTCACTTGACACGTCGTGTCTCTCGAAGGGCTCCCGAGTTCTGTAGCCATTCCTACTTACCGTGCTGTCTCCAGCGTCTGAGATTTACAACGAATTCTGAGAAAATTTCAGGGGAATTGGAATGGTTATGGCTGTTTTTCTTTGATGGAGAATCAAACATGTGACTTGAGTGAATACTCGCCTTTTATTACCCATCCCTGTCCGTAAAATATCTGGTTTATGTGCCAAGAAAAGTATAAACATATGGCACAGTATTGGTTTTTCAGTAACTTGGCTTAAGCCAAAGGGGAAAAAAAAATCCCATCCTGACACTATTTATGAAACAATTAATGTTGTCAACAGCCTTCCCACCTGCTGAATTACACACAGCCGTCGAGGCCATGATGACTCCAAGAAGTGTCAACAATTCTAATATGAACTGTTGAAGCAAATCCATTTGAAAGGACTTATTTCTATGACTTATAAAACGTGATGATAGATTGCTCTCCAGCTATAGAACACAAAAGATACCTTGTCCTGCAGGAGAATCCCCCACCCTAAAGCTAATGTCGAGATAACAAGCAACCATGACGTGCCAAGCATTTCCACAAATAGTATCTCACCGAATCCTAACAACAACAAACAGATGAGGTGCATATTATTATTGTGATGGGCCATCTTATAGCTGAAGAAGCCAATTCTCGTCGAGGTCGAAGAGCTTGTTCAAGGTCACGTTTAGAGGCTGCACAAGGATTTTTGTCTTAGTCAGCCTGGATGGCTATAACGGAATACTATACTCTGGGTAGCTTACACAACAGAAACTTATCTCTCCCAGTTCTGGAGGCTGACGGTCCCAGGTCAAGGTGCCAGCATGGTTGGGTTCTGGTGGGGGCCCTCTTCCTGGCTCCTGGCTGTGTCCTCCCACGGCAGAGAGACAGAGCTCTGGTCCCTTCGTCTTCCTACAAGGTGCTAATCCCATCATGGGGTCTCCACCCTCATGACCTCATCCAAACCTAATTACCTCCCAAAGGCCCCATCTCCTAATACCATCATATTGGGTGTTCAGGCTTCAATACGGATTTGGGGGGCACACACAAAAGACACATACAGACAAGCATGCAGTCTATAGCAAATTCAAACTCATCTTTGGCATCTCAAGGACTGTGTGTCCCACAGCGGGTCACTGAGAGGGGCCTATGTTGAAACTCACCTAAATAAATTAGATTTTCAAAATCAGTTTTTAAAAAGGCAAAATACCGTGGAATACTTTTGAAACCTGTTTGGCAGTTTTCCATAAACGTAACGTATTAACCATAACCCTGCCCCGTGACCAAGCAATTCCACTCCTAAGCATCTGCTCAACAAAAATGGCCACATAGGTCCACAGAGACTTGCACAAAAATGTCCGTAGCGTCCCTAACCCGGGAACCACGCAAATATGCCTCAGCAGGTGAAGAGGGAAACTGGTACATCCACGCACCGGTGCACTAGTCAGCAAAAGGGGCGAGCCACTGCGCCAGCAACAATTTGGATCGAGCCCCGGAACATTCTGCTGAGCTGAAGAAGCCAGACACCAGAGAGTAGATATCACGTGAGTCCATGTACATATATGAAATCCTAGAATGGACAAAACTAATCTATACGGACAGAAAGCAGGTCAGTGGTTGCCTGAGGCTCGGAAGGGAGGGTGATTGCAAAGAAGTGGCTACGAACTATCTGGGGAAATGGAAATTCTCTCTCTCGATGTGGTGGTGGTTACACGGGTGTATGCATTTGACAAAACTCATTGAACTGTGCACTTTAAATTGCTACATTTTTATGGCATGCAAATTATACCCCAACAATGTTTTCAACAAGGCAAGATGGGATGGCATATTGAAGAGATCATGCTCTCAAGGTGTGAGGACCTGACCTTCTTGGCCCCACAACTTTATGGACCACTGCATGGCATGGGAACACGCTGCTTAACCCCTCCGAGCCCCAGCTTCTGCATCCCTTAAGCAGAGATGAGGATGGTAAGGTTGTGCTGGGGAGGGTTCATTCCGGCTGCACAGAATAGAATCCTGAAGCGGATTTCCCGGAGATGCTTACAACACTTCTGCTTAGACCTGGTCGGCTACGTTGTCATGGCACAGTCCTCCCAGCTGCAAGGAAGTCCTTCATTCCAGGTAGTAAAGCGCCCTCCTAAAAACTGTTTCCAGGGAGAGGGGCGAGGATGCTGGAGTAGGCATCCATAGGCCTCTGTCCCCAGATAGCTCTTCTTCCCGAATGATCTGAGGATCCAGAGAATCCACATACCTGTTCTGCGGAGCCCAGAGCACATGGTTGCTGATACCGGTTATTAGTTAGATATGACTGATTAATTCTTTTCTGAATGGAATGTGGTCTCTGCAAAAGCTGTCGCTTTAGAAGCTCATTACATATCACCTGCCGCTACTTCTTTGTATGAGACTTCATCCCTCGGGCAGCACTCAGAGTTCCGGGCAGGATCAGCCGATTGTCCAGTCTAGCCTCATGTGCAATAATTATTAAAATAATCACAAATATATTCATGACGCAATAGACCTGAATGAGCTCATATTGTGTTCCAGGAGTTGTGCTAAGCATTTCGTACTCATTTTCCTCCTGAATGCTCTCCACACCACCTCAAACGGAGCAGCGGACGTTTGCTGTGCTTTGGCAGCCCAAGATGGGAACCCGCACCGGGACCCCAACCGGGGCTCGGATCTTGGAGGTGGAGGCAGAGGCTCACTTCTGCTCTGGAAGCTGCGGAGAAACCACCTGTCCTCCTGCCCCTGGCAGCAAGGACGTGTCACGTGATCTGGGCTTGGCCAATCAGATGCTCTGCATCTTGGGTGGGAGCGGGACAGTTGGTGGTCCTTCCCAGTGGGGGTGGTGGCCCTGCTGGGGGGGACCCCCACACTGGCAGCCTCTGCAGCAGCCAAGCTCCGACTAGGAAGTGCTTCTGGCCCGACTGTGTGCTCACAGCTGTCTAGACTCCTTTGGCTCCTGCTTTCTTCTGAGCCAGGTCTCCAGCCTTCCCATCTCTTCTTGACTTGCCCCGTAACCTTCCAAAGATTTCTCTCTGCCGAATCCCATTGCCACTTCCGTTGGGCCCTGGCATGAGCCTGTACCTGGAGGTGCCGGATGTCACCTCTGAAAGCAAGTCCGAGACTGGCCTCTGACTCCGTACCTGAACCCAGACTCTCTTCGGTTCTGCGTAGAAATGGCTCCTCCACATTTTGTCCCCAGCCTCTCTCCCCTTCAGGGCTCCAAACCAGGTCACGGGGCTGGGAAGAAGGGGGCAGACACTGTGCCATTCTCTGCCTCTCTTCTCATTGTTCTTTCAAGTTAAATAAAATTGAAATAAAACAAAATTCTTGCTCTTCCTTCTGCCAAATACCAAACACAACCAAACAAAAACAAAACACCCACTTCATGCACATTAGTAACTTACCAAAAAAGAGACCATCAGGTCATCACGTTTAAAAATGAGCCAAATTCTAAATCCAGTTGTGCATTTAGCTAGGAACCACCATGCTACCAAAATAATATTAATACTCTGCACACTTACAAACCCACTTCTGATATTCAGATGGAGTCTGCAGGGATAGACTCATCCATCGTTGGACTGAGCTGGCTGGTCATGTCAGGACACGGCCAGTTTAATTTATTCTTAACCTTCAGCTTCGCCATTAAGTGAATTCGCAATCTACCATTATATGTTCAAATAAACTTATTTGAATTTATTTGACAATCATCTTGTCCTTAGAAGCCCATACCAACACACCAACAAGGAAAACTCATGGGGATGTAAATTCCCAACAGTGATGCAAGAATATGTCTCTTTCTCTTCACCAGCTCAAGCATTATCGTTCCCCCTTAGTTTTGCTAATTCAACAATCAAAAGGTATTTCATTGATGTTTTCGTTTGTATTTGTTTGACTGATAGAAAGTGTAATCTGTTCCTTACCATAAACTAACTTCTGAACTAAAGGCGATCTTTATGAAAGGCACATAACTCAGATATATGGCCTTGCTGATTCTCTTTTTTTCCAGAATTTTCCATATGCTTCCTTGTGATTCCCATTTCCTCCCTCTCCACTCCCCTCTGATGGCCTTTGATTTAACTAAATTCCTTCCTCCCTCACCTTTGTCTCTGCTGTCACAAAACTGTTCTGTTCTCCGCAGGTGTCCGTTAAGTATTCGCTGTTACAAAGGAAGGAGAGGACCCTTGGAGTCAGGCTGACCTGGGTTCGAATCCTAAACTTGCTGCCTATTTGCTGTATGACCTCAGGCAAGGTGTCTGAGCCTCAGCTTCCTTGTCCGTAAAGCAGGGTAGGGTTTAGGATCAAGGTCAAGTTCAGCACAGAGCCTGGCAGACAGGAGCTCAGTAGCAGCTCCTGTTATGATTGTAGTTTCCTGAGCTCAGATTTTCAAGATCACCTCTCCCATTCCTCTGCCCCAGACCTGTAACTTGTTAGCGGGGTAACTCAGCAAGGCATCTACTGGTACAATTCTTACACTATGCTATTAAAAGTGAAATTTCTTGTATTATTTAATAATGATACTTTTTTTGCTATTTTTAAATAATGGAAAATGTGTGAACTGTGCCTCTCCTTATTGCCAGGTGCTCCATTACTGTAAATTGTAAAATAACATTTTAGTGAGTAATATTCCTTCTTCAGATCATACGTCAAATATATGTCATCTTCATTGTTTAATTGACGCTTTATTCCCCCCATTAAGATACAAGCAGAAATAAATTTCACTTCCCCTCCTGTAGATGCAATTTCATTTCGATCACACGTGTCAGTGGGAGCAATAAAACATCAATTAAGCAATGAAATCGTGACAAATACATGGCATTTGATGCATAATTGCCCCCTCCAATCCTGTTTTCCCCAAGGCCAAGGCTTCCTGGACCATTTATGTTCTGTTTCACCCTCTGAAATCCAGCCTGAGCTACCACCCCTTTTCCCCCAGGATGGATATCTTGAATACATCCCACCCAGGAGGAGCTGGGCTGGGGGGGATCTTATCATCACAAAGTAGTGGTCTTGTTATTCAAGTCAGGAAACTGAGTCTCAGGGAGGCAAAAGCCTTGCAAGTCCTGTCCAGGGTCCCTCCACCCCCACCTCCCGGGATCAGAGCTGGGGATGGAACTCAAGCCAGCTCACTTTCCACCAGACCGATTCATAACTGCAAGGCCGGGTAGTTCCTCATGCGGGAGGAAGGTGGGAAGGAAAGCGCTGGGCGCAGGGGCTTGTATCTCAGAGAAGGGAGGCCCCCTGGGAGATCCGGGGGTGGTGGGCACGTGGCTGAGATGGCCCTCTCTCCACTCCAAGCCCCCAGAGGCTGGCTGACATTCTGCAAGTATGTTTGCGTGTCCCATAGGTGCTGGGGCAGTTGCTGGGGACTCCCGTGGGGCTGGGTACAGTGGAAAGCATGGGGTGGGGTGGGGGGGGGAATCCTCTCGCCTCTGGGGGGGGAGTAGAGGGAGGGAGGGACACAATAACACAAAGTGAGTGCTCAAAGAAGAGTATTCAGTGGATTAAACATAACTGAAGCAGCCACTGCCCCACCCGGAGACTGCCTAATGCCTTGGCTGGGGGCAGCACGGAAGGGAATTTGCTCCCTGGCCCACGGGCTGGGCAGGCAGAGCCGGCCAGCTCTGATGATCCCAGGAATGTTCAATGTTTGGGGGGCCTCGGCCACCTCCTGGAACCCAGAGTGGCTCCCTTTTTCAGGAAAGGCTGCCACAACGGGACTGCGGTGGCCGGTGGCCAGAGAAGGGAGGGGAAGGGGTGTGAAACGGGCCGTCCCTGAAGTACCATCGAAGAGGATGTTGAACTTCCACTCCCTGTTTCTGAAGAGTAATTTTCTGCAGAGACATGAAGAATAATAGGAGGAACTTGGCTCATTTTGGCAAATTGCTCCAATTTTCCCGCATTCTCGGCCCCCTGTATCACCTGCCCCCACCTGTCTATTTGGGCCACTTAATGCTCTGGATTCGGACCTAATAGAGGCTGTTTGTTTGGCCCTAGCCCAAAGGCTAGGCTTGTTTTCAGAACAGAAGCTGGAAGAAAAACCAATCTGGACATCTAAATCACAGCCAGGACTCATTACATAAATGATATATTTACACAATTGATCCCTTTTCTACTGGGTAATTAATCCGGCATCGGAACTCTTAACGATTTAATTGTCATACGTTCCAACTGAAATGGTTGCCACAAATTTGCAGAGACAAGGCACGAATTGAAGAGAGGGCCTTCTTTTGTCCAAGGAGCGGCGGTGCTTCCCCATCGTTTCAATATTGCTACCAAACTGGGGGAAAGTCAGCGGAGAGCCCCCAAAGGGAAAACACAGAAGGATGGGGTCTGACTTAGTGCAGTCTTGCTGGATGGGGTTGTTTAAGGTTGAAGGTTAATACTAAGAGGGGACTTAACTCCAGAAGCTATAGATTGGGGTGCTGCCTCCGCCACTGAATAGATGGGGGCTGGTGCTCCAGCCAGACCCCCAGATCCTGCACACACACACATCCGCCCCACACCACCCCAGTACTGCTCTGGGGCCTTCTGCTTCCCGCTACAAACACCTGTGACTTTTTTGCAGGCCTGCCATGGGGCTGCTGGAGCCACTTTGCCAGAACGGTAAGGCTGCCGCAAGGATGTGCCCGGGACTTTGTGTCCCCCCCAGGGTGGCCTTACCGGACTGCTTCCGGGGAAGTGGGAGCATGACGGGTGCAGCACCTTCACCTCTGACTAGGGCACTGGGAGGCATAACTGACTCATCGGGGCTCCCCCACGGGATCAGAATGAGCCCACCTGCTCCAGAACCTCACCTGGAGTTGCAGCTGACTTGGCTTCCTTGTCTTCCCTGGCCAGCTCTCCCTACCCCTTCCCAGCCCCCCGAGGACCACTGCCATCATCAAGCAGATCCTTCCCTCGGGGTCTGCTCTGGGGGGCCCCGACCTGGGACAATGGCTGTGTAACTGAATGACCTTGGCAGGCCTCTTGCCTCTCTGCGCCTCAGTGCCATCACCTGTGCAGTAGATGAAATCGCAACACTCATTGCACCTGTTCCCACAGCTGGCGTTGATGGAGTGCGTGCCAGGAGTCTTCCGTGAGACACTTCCACACATTCTCTCATCTGCTCCTCTCAGCAGCTCTAGGAAGAAGATACTCAGCAGCTCTAGGAAGAAGATCCCTATTATACACATGGGTCATTGAAGCATGGAGCGGTTTAGCACTTTGTCCTCATTCATGCAGCTGGTAAGTGGTAGGGATAGAACTCAAACCCAGGCAGTCCAGTTGCAGAACCACCCCCCCTCACCCCTCCCTCCCGCACAGTGCAGCCCACCCCACAGCGCTCTGGTCCACACTGAATTATGGATCCCTCCAGCACACGGGATGCTCACCCCCACACTCCTCTCTCCTTCGTCCCCAGGGAGAAAGAGGAGGGAGGTTGCCCAGGTCAAGGGCACTGCCACATCACTACTACCTCTGTGCAGACCTCACGGTCCTACGGGGAGAGGCAGAAGCATGCCTCCCCCAGCCAAATCCCACAGCTTCTCCCGCCTTAAGAGGCTCTTGCCTAGCTCGAAGGACCCAACACACCGCTTCCTGGAGAAGCCATGCCAGCCTGCGCTGTTTGTGGATTAAAACGCCTGTGCAACTAGGGCACCTGGCTGGCACAGTCAGCGGAGCATGAGACTCTTGAGCCTGGGGTCGTGAGTTCGAGCCCCACAGTGGGTGTAGAGCCTCCTTTAAAAAAAAATATTAAACACCTGCACAACATAAGGGGGTGATGGTCATGTCCTAAAGTCACATCGAAGATTTACTGAGAGAAAACACTCATGAGGCGTCTGCACCTCCCCAGGCCTCTCAGCTGGGTCAGCCGAAGAGCCTTTGCTGGTTGCTTCTGCCCAGACTCGCCCCGACCCTCCAAACCCAGGCTGACTGCTCGGGTCCACATCCCAAGCTTACGGGTTTCTACTTACAGGTATTCTCTACCAGGGCCATGGTACAGCACAAATTTAAGGGCATGGGCTTAAAGTCAGCTAAGGTACATGAGGCATTTAGCATCACGACTGACTCCTACTCTATAAACACATGCTATAAATCTCTTAGGGAGTTTTTTTTAGTCATGCACACTTGAGTAAGAATCAGTCAAACTCTTTCTCAATTGACAGGTGAGAATAAGTTCTCAAGCTAGCCTGAGCAGAGAAGGAAACTTAGCATAAGGATACATTGAACCTAAAATGGAAATGCAGTCAGGCCTCAGGAAGTGAGTGCAACCAGGGACAAGAAAATCATCACGGATAGGACCACCTCGCTCCGCTGGGCAACCTCTTGCTTCTCCCTCGGCAGACTTACTTCCTACTCTTCATCATGCATGTGGCTAGAAAAACATGTCCAAACACTTCCAGGCAGTGGGCACTGCCGTGTGTTACCAGCATGGCTCCTGGGAATGCAGGGTGGGGAGGGAAGGAGAGGGACAATCCCCAGGCAGGGAGGTGTCTCAATAACCCGAGGTCCATTTCACTGGGAGTGAGAGTATAAGGCCACGGGCACAAGGGAAGGCAGCAGGGGTCTGTGAGAAAAAATGCTGTGCTTGGAATTCCTACCCCAGTCCCGCACCTCCCAGCTTTGGGGCCTTGGGCAGGTTGATCAACTTCTGCTTCCCCGGGTGTAGTCTTGCAGAAGGGAGAGGATTGAATGCGATAACATTCATTCAACACGCGCCTAACCAGAGCCAGCCCTGGAGTTAGATGCCCAGGACATTTTGATGAGAGGGTGACAGAGAAAAATGTCACTCTTGCTAAAGGTTTGCCCTGATCACTGGGCTTAATCTCTAGGTTTGGCCATCTGGAAATTAAATCTACAGTCAAAGTCAAATGATTTGGGAGGCTAACCACTAGAACTATCCAACAAGAGGATCGTTTTTACTGTCAGCCATTAAAAAGTCATATCATTATCCTGCTTCTTTTTTTCAAAGTCTAAAATCTTGTTTCTTTCATTTACTAGTCTGGCTTCCCCACCAGCGTGTGGGGAGATCAGGGTCCTCCTTTGTCCTGTTCATCCCTGTGTCCCCAAAGCATAGGCTGGCACCAGGCACTCCGAAAGTACTTGAGAAGTATTAATCTTGCTGGAGGGTGTGTCCCGCAAGTCTAACTCGCGGTGGCCGTGGAAACACCGAATACTGATGCCACAGGGATCTGGCTGACCAAATAGAAACCAGGTGGAATTGGACACGGGAATATCACAGACCACTACAGCTTTAGGACATTTATATGTTTGGATAGAACACAACTGCATTAAAGTTTTGAAATTATAATCCATATGCGCCTATAGGGGAACGTACTATCGGGTCATTTTCGTTCAGCATCGTGTTTGAAACTCCAGGACTCTTATTAGGCTGGAAAGGGCAAGGCCCAGAATATCGTGGGTAAGCCACTGTTCCCTCTTGTCTTGTTGTTTTCTCTTATTCTGATGGTGCTTCTTTACCCAACCAGTCTAAACCCAGGTTCATTATAATCCCTCTCGGTATCAATCACATTTATTACGTGAGCTGGTGGATGGAGCCTCAGTTTGGCTGAGAACCTCTACTTGAAGCTGTGTGTCTGATCAGACTTGGTGCCTTACCAGAGGTTGGGCTCTGGTCTGTCTAGTCTGGGGCCCAAACTAAAAGCGCAGCCTAACCAAAGCAGACAGCCAGACCTGAAGTCAAGGGACCGGCAAGTGTGCGCATCGTCATAAAGCCAAAGCAATTCCGGGGCCAAGGTGGATGTCTTTGGAGTGGGAAAGGCGAGCCTCCCATGGATGGGCTGACTGTTTTGAACAGCAATTTATTTTTTTTTTAAAGATTTTATTTATTTATTTGACGGAGAGAGACACAGCCAGAGAGAGAAGGAACACAGGCAGGGGGAGTGGGAGAGGAAGAAGCAGGCTCCCAGCGGAGGAGTCTGATGTGGGGCTCGATCCCAGCACTCTGGGATCACGCCCTGAGCCGAAGGCAGACGCTTAATGACTGAGCCACCCAGGCGCCCCTTGAACAGCAATTTAATCTCCCACCTCCTCAAACCAGGTTTTCTTCTATGTTCCCTAAATGATGGTACTTCCTTGATTCTAAGGTAGATATGCTTTTATACTTAATATTTCTGAAATTGAGATATGAATGACAATTAGTGTGTATATTTATTGTAGTGAATTCATGCTTTTTTTTTTTAAGCTAAAAGGCTGTTATGAAATTGATGGTGTATTTTAAGATTGACAGTGTCTGAGAATTGTGGAAATTCAGTACTTTATGACCGTCCTCCCGGATGTTGCATTCACCAGCGCATTCAGTTCTTTCCTCTCCCTGACTTTTGTGTGTCATTAGTTAGCAGGTCTGATGGCTCTGCCTTCTTGATGAAATCTCAAGTCAAGTCCCTCCTTCCATCACATGGCCACCTCCCTGTTCAGACCCTCATAATCTCTCTGTGGAACTGTAGCCACGACTGCCTGCCTGGGCTCTCAGCCGCCAGACTCTCCCTGCTCCCACCCAGCCTCCCTCTGATGGCAGATTTATCTTCATGAACCACGGCGCTTATCCTGTTGTGCTCTTGCTCCAACCCCTTCTCTGGCTCCCCATTGCCTCAGGAATAACCTAGCTCCCTAACTGGGTGTTAGGATTCTCGTGACTTGGACCCAATCTGCCTTTTCAGAGAACTCTTGCTCCCACGCAACCCCACCCTCCATCTACAAGTGTCTGGATCTCGGCACATGCTGTCCTCTCTCCCTGGAATGCCCTCTACGCCCTCCCGTCCATGCTTGTTGAAATCCCTTCCACCTTGAAGACCAGGCTTCCATGCCACCTTCCTCTCCTCCCCTTCACCATGAGACTCTCCAAGACAGCTGCCCCAGGGCTCCCTCTTCAGAATTCACCTCCAGTTTCTCAGACATCACCTGCTGCTTTCTCTCTGTCTCCATGCTGGCACTCATGCTGTCCCAACTTGACTTTATACCTAGTGGTGGCCCCTGTTTCCTGCCCTGGACAGTAAGTTCCCAGAGGACAGAGACCACATCCTGATCAACCTCGTGCCCCTTTAAGGGTAGTTGCTTAATACACATGTGTCAAGTTGAATTCAATTTTTCAGCATTCTAGACAGCCCGTGTTGCAGAAAAACAACATACACCCCCGGGAGTGTCAGCATGCAAACCACACGAATCACAATACCCTGCACACTTCAGGGGAAACGGTTTATCTGATCAACCATTATAACCCTTCCAGAGTTTTAGAAAATGCTGACACCCTTCAGGGAGGAATCTCCAGGGCTGGAGTTACTTTAGGCCCTCCTATTTATGGAGAAAATTGGGGCAAACTCATGTCCGGGGATGACTGCCTTCTGGCTGGCGTTTCTTTCTTTCTTTTTTTTTTAAGATTTTATTTATTCATTTGACAGAGAGAGAGACAGCCAGCGAGAGAGGGAACACAAGCAGGGGGAGTGGGAGAGGGAGAAGCAGGCTCCCAGCAGAGAAGCCTGATGTGGGGCTCGATTCCAGAACGCCAGGATCACGCCCTGAGCCGAAGGCAGACGCTTAACGACTGAGCCACCCAGGCGCCCCCTGGCTGGCGTTTCTGAGACCCAGCCTCATCCAAGGTCAGTTGTGCACAGCGAGGGTGGGAATGCTCTTCTTTTTCCATTGTGTTTTACCTGCAGGAGCTTCTCAGGGTAGTGAGAAAAGGACACAGCAAAATCACGGTTTGAGCTGGATCTGTCCAGTGCAACCCTCCACTTTGCAGATGAGGAAACAGGGATAGCTGAGCAGTACAGAGAAGAGATGACTCAGCCACGCCACCCAGGTGGTCAGTGACACACAGGACCGACTCAAGTACTTCCGCCCATTACAGAGTGAGTATTTCTGTCCCCCTCTCCAGCCACCCAAGTCCATATGTCAAAGCCCTAACCTCCAAGGTGATGGTCTCTGGAGGCGGGGCCTTTGGGAGGTGACCGGGTCATCAGGGAGGAGCCCTCATGAATGGGATAAGTGCCCTTGTAAGAGGCACAAAATGAGAGAGATTTCTCTCTCTGCCATGGGAGGGTACAACAGGGAGACAGCTGTCTGTAAACCAGGAACAGGGTCTCACTAGAACCCGGCCATGCTGACACCCTGATTTCAAACTTCCAGCCTCTGGAACCATGAGAGACAAATATCTGCTGTCTAAGACCCCCAGTCTATGGTACTTTTGTTGTAGCAGCCTGAACGGACTAATACACCCTGTCACCTCCCTCCTGCCCTCTGTCCTCATGCCCAACATTTGATCAGCTACCATTTACTGAACAGGGACTAGCCAGATAACACGCCAAGCACTCCTCACTCATGACCTCATCTCAGCCCCACAGCTGTCCAAGAAGTGGGCACTGTCATGGCCGCCATCCAGATGAGGAGACCAAGGTGACAGGGAAGCAGACAGCTTGCCGAAATCCATACAGCCCAGGCGGAGCCAGGTTGGGATGAAAGTAAGGTCTGCTTCGCTTTAGGTTCTAAACCACTTGTTCCTTGCTGCTCCCCACTTCCCAGCTGAATTCCCATTCCCCGTCAGGCCCATTATAACTACATCGAGAGGAGAGAACTTTCTTTTGTGATGTCATGGGAAAACTCAGAGCCCTGTGTGAAGACCTTAGCTCAATCTGGCATGACTCTCAGCAGCTGAGGGCCTGGGGCTAACTTCTAATGAGTGGATTTGTGCCAAGTTGTCAGGGAGGGTAAAGTCTCAGCAAAACCGATGAGGCAGAGGAAGGCAAGTTGTCAACTTTCCTGAGACTTAGTATTTTTGTTTTGTTTTGTTTTCCAAGAGGAAGTAGTAAATACCCTTGACCACAGAGTCATGAGGAAGATGTGGAAGTCTGGGTGAGAAAGTGCTTTTCGGAGTGCAGCACATCTGAGGCCGGGCTGGAGTGATCTGGAGAATTCTGGGAGCACCAGGATCTCTGTGGTACCTCAGCTCTGACCCTACCTGGATCCTTGCTTCCTTGTTGCTATGGCCTGAATTATGTCTTCCTCCCTCACTCCAAACTCATGTGTTGAGGCCCTAATCCCCAGTGTGATTGTATTGGGAGATGGGGCCGTGGGGAGGTAATTACAACAAAGCCCTCATAATGGCCACGAGGCCTCTGTCTGCCATGTGAGGATGCAGCAAGAAGGTGGCCTTCTGCCAACCAGGAAGAGGGCTCTCACCAGACACCAAATCCGCTGGCCCTTTGATTTTGGACTTCCCAGCTTTCTGTCCCTCCCTCCTCTGACAAATCCTTCATCTTATTCAAGTAATCTTTCTGGAACTTAAACCTCATTGTATCCTCTTGCATCCTGTTGAAAATCCTTCCATGGCTCCCCATTGCCTACCTCTTCAAGAGGCTGCCCTTCATTCATCAAAGCATGCAAGCCGAGAAGGCAATAGGGTTAGTTAGCTGATAAGACAGGTGTCACGGAAGTGACATCTTTCACCTTCACTGTATTCTCTTGGTGAGAATCAAGCTACTAGGCCCAGCCCACACTCAAGGGGAGGGGATCACACAAGGTCATGAATGCTAGGAGGCAGGGATCACTGGGGGCTGTTGTGTCCCCTAGAAAGATATGTTGGGGTCCTAACTCCCAGTGTTTGTGAACGGTACCTCATTTGGAAATAAGGTCTTTGCAGGTGTAAGATATAAATGAAGTTAAATTAGATGATATTGGGTTAGTGTGGGCCCTAAATCCAAGGACTGGTGTCCTAATAAGACCATGTAAAGACACAGGGACACAAGGAGAGGGAAGGTGGCCATGTAAAGGCAGAGGCAGAAGTTAGAGTGATAAAGCTACAGGCCAAGGAAAGTCAAGGACTGCTGGATGCCACCAGAAGCTAAGAGAGAGGGGCGCCTGGGTGGCACAGTGGTTAAGCGTCTGCCTTCGGCTCAGGGCATGATCCCAGCGTTCTGGGATCGAGCCCCACATCGGGCTCCTCCGCTATGAGCCTGCTTCTTCCTCTCCCACCCCCCTGCTTGTGTTCCCTCTCTCGCTGGCTGTCTCTATCTCTGTTGAATAAATAAATAAAATCTTTAAAAAAAAAAGAAGCTAGGAGAGAGGAGAGAGGCCCTCCTCCCTAGGACGGATTCTTCTCTAGAACCTCACAGGTAGCATGTCCTGCAAACTCCCCAATTTCAGATTTATAGGCTCCAGAACTGTGAAAGAATACATTTCTGGAGCCCCCTAGTTTGTGGCACTCTGTTACAACAACCCTAGGAAGCAAATACATGGATGATGCAAGAAGTCTGCCTACCCCAGCTAACAGAAATGGCAGATTCCTGAGCCCGTGACTCACCACCACCATGTGATTCAGTGGGTTTGGTGGAGTCCTGTTGATTTTGATGCAGGAAGTCAAGGGCCCATGCAAGGGAAACAGCTCCCCTGGTCAGGTTTCAGCCTGCCCCTCCAGCCTTCTGTGCCCCCTCCCCAGCACACTAAGCTCTTTTCCAACCTCTATGGCCATGTCCTGGCTGTGTCCTCTGCCTCTTTGTCCTTTTCTCTTCTCTACCGGATAACATACTCATGAAGACTCTAGCTGAACACTTCCTCCAGGAAGCCTCCATTGACTACACCATACCACCAGACTGAACTCATTTGTCAAAGTTCATCTAACCATACTCTCAGAATGTGTGCATTTCTTTATGCAGTACATTCTCCTCAAAAAAGTTGATTTTGGGGGGGGTGCAGAGGGAGAGGGGGAGAGAGAGACTCTTAGGCAGGCTCCATGCCCAGTGTGGAGCCAACATGGGGCTCAATCTCACGATCCTGAGATCATGACCTGAGCTGAAATCAAGAGTTGGATGCTTACCAACTGAGCCACCCAGGCACCCCAAAAGCTGATTTTTTAAAACCTACGACCCTGTGATGGTCCTATTTCGCTCAGAATAAAGACAAAATTCCTACCAAGGCCTCCAGAGGTGGCCTCTATGTGCTTGCCACTCTGATGTTTCCCATCTCACCTACTATGTTCCCTTTGGTCACACGGCCGTGCAGCTCCTCGGACATACCAGGCATCCTTCTGCCTCGAGCCCTTAAGCACATCCTTCTGCCTGGAACATTCAGCCTCATACCACCCCTCCTCAGAGTCTTTGCTTAAACCCTACCTTCTCAGGCAGCCTCATCTGACCACCTGATCTGATGCTGCAACACTCCCCACCCCCACCTCAGTGCCCTGTTCCCCGTAAGTTTTTCCCATGAGAGTTATCACCCCCTAACGTATTATAATTTACTTGCTCCCCTTACTAGAATGTAAGCTCTCCGAGGGCAGGGAACTTTGTTTGTTCACTGAGGCATCTCAAGTGCCTAGAACAGAGTCTGGTTCGTATTAGGGGCTCAACAAACATTCACTGGATTCATTATGGTGATATTCTTAGTATCCAGCGAGACTTGCTTTGGAAATTCCAGCCTTTCTCAGCAACATGGGAGAAACCAAAGAACAGTGGCTGTGTCCACTGTGGGGCCTTACGCAACGTCAGGGATGGCAGTTTCCCTCCAAGCAGAGGTGTGGAGAGCATGAGTGTTCTCAGAGGGCCAGACCCGGGAGTGGGGAAGACCCAAGGGTGGGGTCTGATAGCTTGTGAAGCCTTTTCTACAATGAGTGTCTTCTTCTAAGGCACAAGGGGTGCCCTGCCTTGTTTTCCTAATAGAGTCATTTTGGTGTGCCCCATTGTTTTCCAGATGGAGAGGCGGGGACACAGAGAAGTTCAGAGTCTTGTCAAAGGTCACAGCAAATTATTAACTGGAATCCACAAAATATCCAGACACTTATAAATAGTAAGATATGGTAGAGCAAAATGCCAAAAAAAAAAAAAAAAAAAGCCTTTGTTTTCCCCTAATGAGAACATGTGAGAGATTCTTGTTTGGAGAGAAAGGCTTTTTTTGTTTGTTTTTTGTTTTTTTGTTTTTGTTTTTTTTAAGATTTTATTTATTTATTTGAGAGAGAGCGAGCACAAGCAGTGGCGGGGAGAAGAGGCAGAGGGAGAAGCAGATTCCCTGCTGAGCCAGGAGACCAATGTGGGACTCCATCCCAGGACCCTGAGATCATGACCTGAGCCAAAGGCAGCCATCCAGGTGCCCTGGAGAGAAAGGCTTTTTTAAGAAGACAAGGGAACTAGGAAGAGAAAAGGGGTCAGGGATGGGAGAGCTAGCTTGCTCCTTTTTTTTTTTTTTTTAAATTTTTTTTTTTTTTTTTTTAAGATTTTATTTATTTATTTGACAGAGAGAGAGAGACGTCCAGCAAGAGAGGGAACACAAGCAGGGGGAGTGGGAGAGGAAGAAGCAGGCTCC
Source organism: Ursus maritimus (assembly GCF_017311325.1). Classification (NCBI taxonomy): domain Eukaryota; kingdom Metazoa; phylum Chordata; class Mammalia; order Carnivora; family Ursidae; genus Ursus; species Ursus maritimus. The sequence continues at coordinate 8,847,379 of NW_024426885.1, read as the reverse complement.
CAGCAGAGGTGGGAGCCCAATGTGGGGCTCGATCCCAGGACCCTGGGCTCAGGCCCTGAGCCAAAAGTAGATGCTTAACGACTGAGCCACCCAGGCACCCCTAGCTGGCTCCTTGATAGTAGAGTAAGGCCTCCTTGGGGCAAGGCAGCAATTCCTGGGGTATCTCTCCCTTGTAAGACTGCTAGCTTTCTTGGAGAAATCCTGTAAGAATGGATTTCTGGTCCATTCTGGGCTCACCCTAAAAACTGAATAAAGGATAACATCAACCGCTTACACAGCGTTGCTGTACGCCTGTATGGTCCTTATAACAATGCCCTGAGGCTCATTATCCTTTAAGACTCTCTCTACCTTGCCTTTGTCATACTCTCTGTGTCTCAGTTTCCTTATCTGTCCAAGAGGAATAATAATAGCACCTACCTCCCCAGTCCCCAGTGGGGACTCAATGACTGTTAGCTAATATTACCTCCATGTAATTATCACCCTTAACTCTTGGGAAAGAGCTAGACATTCAGCCACTCTAAGGAAATTATACTTGACTCAGGATGCAGATGTGACCCATCTCAGAGTCCCAATCATTAGCCAAAGGGAGGGGTCTTAGGCAGCATTCCTGGCAGCCCTGGAACAGATGAGAGAACTTTCCAGTAAAGAGGGCCAAAGCACATACAGACTGGGGCAGTTTCCCCAAGAAGATAACTCCAGACTTTTATCCATTCTTTTTTTTTTTTTAAGATTTTATTTATTTATTTGACAGAGAGAGAGCCAGCGAGAGAGGGAACACAAGCAGGGGGAGTGGGAGAGGAAGAAGCGGGGCTCAACCCCAGAACCCTGGGATCACGCCCTGAGCCAAAGGCAGATGCTTAACCACTGAGCTACCCAGGCACCCCAAGACTTTTATCCATTCTGCCTATGAATCAAGGACCTACCTGCTTGGTCAGAAGAGTTAAGTGCTAAGGTGTGGTGGTCAGGGCCAGTGACTGCCGTGTGGGGAGACCCCATGCCTGGGAGCTTGGCAGCCTTAGCTAAAACCCTGAGCAGACCCTCCCCACTCCATGGGCAAGCAGGTGGGCTCTCCCAGGAAGCTGTACATCCAAGGAGGACCCTGTGGAGGAAAGCAGGTGAAGTTCTGAAGAATATGGAAGTGCTCCCCTTGTAGTGTGCCTATGTATAGCTGTTTTGGGTGTGGGGGGGTCATGGGGGGGTAGACAGGGAGGCAGGTGAGAACATCATTCCAAACACTCCTTTGCCAGGCCTCATTCTCTTTTGTAAAAGTTGGGTGCTAATTACTAGCATTCTCCAGGCCCCCTCTGCCCTCGTCCCACTGTGCTGCAGAGACCCTGTTCTCAACAGCCCACCTCCCCGGGATCAGCTTGTGAACATCCCCTCCGGTAGCCCTATCGCTGCCGCTCCTTTAGATTTTGTAAAACGTGTTATCAAAGGACTTCAGGTTCTCATTAAATTTTTTTGAAAAATGCTACTGGAGCAGGCTATCTGAAGAACCATGACCAACTAGACAAATCCTCTGAAATGGGAACTGCGAATTCATTCACTCATTCACTCAGGCATTCAGACATGAACGCAAGTGCTTGCTGAGCACAACGGGCCCTTCCAGGGGCTCACATCGAGCCTGCAGTCAGGATGGGCACCTCAGGGATCAGTTACCAGCAGGAACAGAAAAATGGCCCCCAAAACACGGGCAGGAAAGAAGGGGAGGAGAGTGAAAGGGATATGAGACCACTTCCTATGGTGGCCAGGTAAAGATCAGCAGTGATCTGCAGTCGATTTCATTCTCTGCTTCTTCAGGAATTCAGAGGAAAAAATGCTTTTGTTCTCTAGCTTGGCCGGAAGGGTAAGACAGCAGGGGCTTTTAAACGCTTTTCGCGGGGACTGTGGTTTCTCCCGCCGAGCCTGCAAGTTTGGTTTAGAGGCCGTCCCATAGAGGGCGCTGTTTGCCTGCCGTTGAATGGAGTGCTGGGCGTGCGTAAGCAGAAGCCACACCCCTCGCCAGAGGGCGAGTGAAGGGCTGTGTCCGCGCAGGTGGCACCACATCCACGATTTTTCTGGCAGCGGAAAGGAAAGATTTGCTCTGTGTAACTGGCTGTTCAAACCCAGCATCCCTGAAACTCAGGGTATGTGCCGAGGGTGCTGACACCCGAGAAACTCCTCTTTCTGGTTAACACACACACACACACACACACACACGCACGCACAGCAGCGCACCTGCGTGCCCCCTGGGAGGGGAGACACCGGGAGAACTTGGGAAGACAAGAGAGAGTGAGGTTCGGGTGCGGGGGCGACTGTCCCGGACTCTTGTCCTGCCAGCCTGGACCCCTTGCCGTCTGGGTCTAGTCCTCAAGTTGCGGATCAACCAAAAGCCCACTTCCCCAGCCAGAACTTTTCAGCGACGTCTGCCGGCCGCTTCTTTTTCCCGGGAGATGAGCGACTTTTCTGCTTGTCTCCGTTTAAGGCGGCTTCCTTGCGTCAGAACTTTAGCCAACTTCGCACGCGTCCGCTCCGGAGAGGAGAGCTCCCACAGCACGCGCGAACACAAGCAGGGGCCTCTCTCTAACAGGCTCCGCCGCGCTGGGGGCGCGTCCCGGCCGAGCCCACCCAACTTGCGTACACCTGCGGCATCGAGCTATTTCTGCAATTGGGGCGAAAGTGACTTCTGGGTGTCCAGTACCGACTGGGTGACCTTGGCCCAGTCTCCTCTCCGGGAGCTCTGTTCCATCTATAAAACCTGAGTGTGAGACCCACCCTGCTTGATCTCAGGGCGGTGATTGATTTCAAACTCAGATTTCGGACGCTTTGGCGTTTTGCATTCCATTAAAGCTCTGTACAAACTCAAGGGAGTAATAATAATGAGAATAATGATTGTTTATGGAAGGACCATTTACAGTGCTTCCAGGTTCCCAAGGCAAAAATAGGGTTCACTACTGTAGACGAATGTTTGCTAAAAGAAGCATTAAATGCGCCCATCGAGATTTGGTGGTGGGGTGAGGTCTGAACACCCGGATCAGAAAATAATACATACCCACTTCTCTACTGGGGAACCAAAGCGGTTGTACCTGCAGGACGGCCTTGACTTACCGAGGAATGGCTCTAACGGGGAAAAAAGGCAATGGGGAAGCGAAGGGGCCATGAAAAGACCCTGGGTGTATGGAAGCTCACAGTGGGTGGAGGAGAGTGATGGCCACTATGCCGCCTTTCTCTGACCGGGGAGCTGTCTCTCGGGAGGGACGCCACAAGCAATCCTACTTTATTTGATGCTTAAATTTGGAGTCTTAAATGCCTGCCTTATGGGCTTCTTTAAAACCTGGGGAGTTGTTTTTTAAGCCGACGGAGTAGAGTGACCTTCCGCCCAGCTGTCCCTCAGAGGCCCAGCAGGTTTCTCTAGGGACTTGGCGGCCCTGGGGGATATGCTGCGGTGCCGCTCCCACGGCCACCGCCGAGGAAGGTCCCGCCGCTGTGCCTTCGATTCTCATTGCCCCTCTTAAAGCTTTAGGCAGCTCCAAACGCTGGCAGGAGAGACTTCCCAGGAGAAAGTGCTGTCTTCGGGGACGCCGGCCCGAGAAGAAGAGCGCCCTTCCGAGCGTAGCCGTCGGTGCCGCGACGCTCCTGCCTTAACAGCCCCAGCAAGCGACGCGCGGGCGTTAGCCCGTTTTGCGTGCACACGCGGGCGCGCCGAGACGCACACCCACTCCTGCTCCAGAGGAAAGACTCACTCTTCGGTTTCCCAGGGCCAAAGGCTAAGGCCACGCTGATTCCTGAGCCCGCTGACGCAGTGCAAGGACTTACACCCCGATTCCCTCCCTATCGATTAGATGGGAACCCAAATCCCCCTCCTCGTGGCCGCGCCCTTAGCAGGCTTTGGGGAACATGCTGAGGCCGCCGGACCCCAAAGGGTAGGAAAGTGCTGACTTCGCCGCGGGCGGAAGGTCGCGTCCTGCCTCCTGGGCCAGGGCTGCGTGGCTCTCCAGCAGCGTGGGGGCGGCGGGACCCTGTCAAGCCCCTGGGGGCGGGGGATCGGCAGCTGCGAGCGCGGGTAACCCCGAGGTGACCCGGGCGGGCCAGGCCCGCCCCTTCCCCCTCCCGCAGGCCTGGCGGCTGGAAGCGGGTCCCCGAACTGCAGGGGGGAGAGGAAGGCGCGGGCTCCCGGCGCCTCGGCTGTCAGTGCGCTCCGGCCGGGGGCGCCGCCGGCTCTGCGTCCCTCGCTCGCCTCCTGCGCTCGCCGGAGCGCTCCGAGTGCCTCTTTAGCAGGAGCCAATATCCTTTTGTGCTAATAGGCTTGTCCTCATTTGCTGCCTAATTGGACTATATAAAGCCAATAACAGGCAGGCTCTTATAGCCCGAAGCCAAAGCGCCAAAATCCGAGCGAAGGCTAGGAGGGGGCGGTGGTGGAGGCGGCTGCGGGGCCCGGGCTCGGCTGCGCCTTCGCCTGCCTAATCCCATTTGCCATTGTACGCGCCCAATCGCTGTATACTCCCCGCATTTAACTTGGATGACATTTTGATTTCATCATTAGCATCCGGCGCCGGATTGACGCAGCCCCAAGCCGGGGACTGCTCCTGCCGCCTCCTCCCCGGGAGCTGCAGCCGCCGCCGAGCCGCCTCGCTCCCTCTGTGCCGCGGCTGGGCCGCTCCCCGCCCCTCAGCACCCCTCCCACATGCAAGCCCGCCCCGGCCGGGTCCTCACCCCGCCCTCCCGCCGCTGGATTTGCGCCCGGGGCGGCCCCCGACTTTGCGCCCGGTAGTTGAGTTCCGTTTATGGTCTGATTTCCGGCCGCCCGCCTGCTCGCCCGGCCGCCCGCCTGTCCCGATCCCTCCCTCCCCGGGACCCGGAGGAGAGGGGACCATGCCGGAGCCCGGGCCGGACGCCCCTGGCACCGCTAGCGCGCAGCCCCCGCCGCCGCCGCCTCCACCTCCCGCGCCCAAGGAGTCCCCGTTCTCCATCAAGAACCTGCTCAACGGAGACCACCACCGGCCGCCCCCTAAGCCGCAGCCGCCCCCACGGACGCTCTTTGCGCCGGCCTCCGCCGCCGCGGCCGCCGCCGCTGCTGCCGCCGCTGCGGCGAAGGGGGCTCTGGAGGGTGCGGCGGGCTTCGCGCTCTCGCAGGTGGGCGACCTGGCTTTCCCCCGCTTTGAGATCCCGGCGCAGAGGTTTGCCCTGCCCGCGCACTACCTGGAGCGCTCCCCGGCCTGGTGGTACCCCTACACCCTGACCCCCGCCGGCGGCCACCTCTCGCGACCTGAAGGTACCGACCTCTCTTTGAACTTTCGTTGTCCTCCCCGCGCGCCACCACCATCCCCGCCCCACGCCGCCTCCCACCTCAACCCTGAGACCCCCGCGCCCTCCAACCCGCTGTCTGGCCAACTTCCTCCGGCCCTTGGCTTGCCTCTACTACCCGCGCGCTCCGTTACGCTGCCCGGGAATCCAATCCCACTTGGTGAGAAAAAGAGATGGAATTGGAGCCCAGGGCGCGGCGCTTCCCGGGGAAAGTGGCCTGGGGTATAAATGGGGAGGCTTCAGCCGGCTGGGACCGGGGGCAGGGCCTGGATGGAGGCAGTGACCCGGTGGGCCCAAGCTATGGGCGAATCTCTCCGTGGGCCCCTGGCGGGAGATCTGAGGGGAAGAGAGGAAGTGGCTGCTCTGCCACCGTCCGGGGCTCTCGCCAGCCCTGGGAGGAAGGGGATCCCAGATGATGCGGAGTCCCTACCCTGCCCCAGCCAGGAAGGAGGCCCACGCGGACGGTGAGGCCTCGAGGCCTGGGGCCCAGAGGCCAGCGCGGATTGAGCCTTCGGCCCCTAGGCTCCAGGCCTCGCTGAAGGCTGTGTCGGTGTGCGTGTGTGTGCGTCCGTCTGTCTGTCTCTCCCCAGCTTCGGAAAAGGCCCTCCTGCGAGACTCCTCCCCCGCCTCGGGAACCGATCGCGACTCCCCCGAGCCATTGCTCAAAGCCGACCCAGACCACAAGGAGCTGGACTCCAAGAGCCCGGACGAGATCATTTTGGAGGAGAGCGACTCGGAGGAAGGCAAGAAGGAGGGCGAGGCAGCTGCGGGAGCGGCCGGGGCGAGCGTGGGGGCGGCGGCGGCGACGCCGGGCGCTGAGGACTGGAAGAAGGGCGCCGAGAGCCCCGAGAAGAAGCCCGCGTGCCGCAAAAAGAAGACGCGCACGGTCTTCTCGCGCAGCCAGGTCTTCCAGCTCGAGTCCACCTTCGACATGAAGCGCTACCTGAGCAGCTCGGAGCGCGCCGGCCTGGCCGCGTCGCTGCACCTCACCGAGACGCAGGTCAAGATCTGGTTCCAGAACCGCCGCAACAAGTGGAAGCGGCAGCTGGCGGCCGAGCTGGAGGCGGCCAACCTGAGCCACGCCGCGGCGCAGCGCATCGTGCGGGTGCCCATCCTCTACCACGAGAACTCGGCTGCCGAGGGCGCCGCGGCCGCGGCCGCGGGGGCCCCGGTGCCTGTCAGCCAGCCTCTGCTCACCTTCCCGCACCCCGTATACTACTCGCACCCGGTGGTCTCTTCTGTGCCGCTGCTACGGCCCGTCTGAGGCCCGACAGGGGAGGGGGAGGGAGCGCCCGGCCGCCTTCCCAGATCCCGGAGGAGACTGGGCCGGGCCGAGGGCGCCGAGACGTCCAGCGGCCTTCGGGAACCGGGGCTTCGGCGCGCCTCCCCGGCCTCCCCTCCCCCAATCGGTAGCGTTTTGTAAGTATTTGCAATGCATTTTCGTGCAATTCACCCCTAACGGATTTGAGGCGCTTCCCCTCTTACTTTTGGTTTTGGTTCTATTAAGAAAGAGCAGGAAAAAAAGACAAAATTCCCTGGTCAAATATTTCATCTGAAAGCTTTTGTAAAAGGTGCAACTCTTTCCCCCAAATTTGCATTGCGCTGTGGCTTTTTGGTTTTATTTTTATAGAAGAGAAATAAGCCGCGAAAACCTAAACCCCTTTAGTTTATTCATTTTCTATAGAACTATTTTCAGAAGTCCAGAGAGAGACAAAGAGAGAGAGAGTGAAGGAGATAATTCACAGGATCCTACTTTTCTTCTTGGATTTCTGGGTGTGGTTCTCCCTCTCCAGCCCCAGCTATCCTCCCCCATTTTCAGAATCTGAGAAACCTCTGGTAGGAACCCCGACTCAGGCCGCTTTTCCCGCAGAGGTGTGTCGAAGTTGACCTCTTCAGCTGTCCTGCTTTGTGACTGAGGAATTCTCTAAGTGTTTAAAGGGAAAAGACAAGACAGCCCTAAATTAGACTTCTGATTATTGAAACAACTCCACATCTGGCCCGGTGTGAGTGTTCTTCTTTATTAATAGCATTTATTTGGGGGATTTCATTTGTTGGTAAATTATAATTATTACTATTATTGCTTTGTTCCCTGTTTTGAGAGAGTGATTTCAATATTAAAAAAAAAAGATCTGTCTTTTATCCTCTCCCCCTTTTTGTTCTGCAGTAACTGTTGTATTTTGACCTGTGCAATATTGTACAAAATTTCCTGAGAGCCCTGCCTCTT
>NW_024426885.1:8836896-8839862 GCF_017311325.1 Ursus maritimus | reverse complement strand
CTGCTCAACGGAGACCACCACCGGCCGCCCCCTAAGCCGCAGCCGCCCCCACGGACGCTCTTTGCGCCGGCCTCCGCCGCCGCGGCCGCCGCCGCTGCTGCCGCCGCTGCGGCGAAGGGGGCTCTGGAGGGTGCGGCGGGCTTCGCGCTCTCGCAGGTGGGCGACCTGGCTTTCCCCCGCTTTGAGATCCCGGCGCAGAGGTTTGCCCTGCCCGCGCACTACCTGGAGCGCTCCCCGGCCTGGTGGTACCCCTACACCCTGACCCCCGCCGGCGGCCACCTCTCGCGACCTGAAGGTACCGACCTCTCTTTGAACTTTCGTTGTCCTCCCCGCGCGCCACCACCATCCCCGCCCCACGCCGCCTCCCACCTCAACCCTGAGACCCCCGCGCCCTCCAACCCGCTGTCTGGCCAACTTCCTCCGGCCCTTGGCTTGCCTCTACTACCCGCGCGCTCCGTTACGCTGCCCGGGAATCCAATCCCACTTGGTGAGAAAAAGAGATGGAATTGGAGCCCAGGGCGCGGCGCTTCCCGGGGAAAGTGGCCTGGGGTATAAATGGGGAGGCTTCAGCCGGCTGGGACCGGGGGCAGGGCCTGGATGGAGGCAGTGACCCGGTGGGCCCAAGCTATGGGCGAATCTCTCCGTGGGCCCCTGGCGGGAGATCTGAGGGGAAGAGAGGAAGTGGCTGCTCTGCCACCGTCCGGGGCTCTCGCCAGCCCTGGGAGGAAGGGGATCCCAGATGATGCGGAGTCCCTACCCTGCCCCAGCCAGGAAGGAGGCCCACGCGGACGGTGAGGCCTCGAGGCCTGGGGCCCAGAGGCCAGCGCGGATTGAGCCTTCGGCCCCTAGGCTCCAGGCCTCGCTGAAGGCTGTGTCGGTGTGCGTGTGTGTGCGTCCGTCTGTCTGTCTCTCCCCAGCTTCGGAAAAGGCCCTCCTGCGAGACTCCTCCCCCGCCTCGGGAACCGATCGCGACTCCCCCGAGCCATTGCTCAAAGCCGACCCAGACCACAAGGAGCTGGACTCCAAGAGCCCGGACGAGATCATTTTGGAGGAGAGCGACTCGGAGGAAGGCAAGAAGGAGGGCGAGGCAGCTGCGGGAGCGGCCGGGGCGAGCGTGGGGGCGGCGGCGGCGACGCCGGGCGCTGAGGACTGGAAGAAGGGCGCCGAGAGCCCCGAGAAGAAGCCCGCGTGCCGCAAAAAGAAGACGCGCACGGTCTTCTCGCGCAGCCAGGTCTTCCAGCTCGAGTCCACCTTCGACATGAAGCGCTACCTGAGCAGCTCGGAGCGCGCCGGCCTGGCCGCGTCGCTGCACCTCACCGAGACGCAGGTCAAGATCTGGTTCCAGAACCGCCGCAACAAGTGGAAGCGGCAGCTGGCGGCCGAGCTGGAGGCGGCCAACCTGAGCCACGCCGCGGCGCAGCGCATCGTGCGGGTGCCCATCCTCTACCACGAGAACTCGGCTGCCGAGGGCGCCGCGGCCGCGGCCGCGGGGGCCCCGGTGCCTGTCAGCCAGCCTCTGCTCACCTTCCCGCACCCCGTATACTACTCGCACCCGGTGGTCTCTTCTGTGCCGCTGCTACGGCCCGTCTGAGGCCCGACAGGGGAGGGGGAGGGAGCGCCCGGCCGCCTTCCCAGATCCCGGAGGAGACTGGGCCGGGCCGAGGGCGCCGAGACGTCCAGCGGCCTTCGGGAACCGGGGCTTCGGCGCGCCTCCCCGGCCTCCCCTCCCCCAATCGGTAGCGTTTTGTAAGTATTTGCAATGCATTTTCGTGCAATTCACCCCTAACGGATTTGAGGCGCTTCCCCTCTTACTTTTGGTTTTGGTTCTATTAAGAAAGAGCAGGAAAAAAAGACAAAATTCCCTGGTCAAATATTTCATCTGAAAGCTTTTGTAAAAGGTGCAACTCTTTCCCCCAAATTTGCATTGCGCTGTGGCTTTTTGGTTTTATTTTTATAGAAGAGAAATAAGCCGCGAAAACCTAAACCCCTTTAGTTTATTCATTTTCTATAGAACTATTTTCAGAAGTCCAGAGAGAGACAAAGAGAGAGAGAGTGAAGGAGATAATTCACAGGATCCTACTTTTCTTCTTGGATTTCTGGGTGTGGTTCTCCCTCTCCAGCCCCAGCTATCCTCCCCCATTTTCAGAATCTGAGAAACCTCTGGTAGGAACCCCGACTCAGGCCGCTTTTCCCGCAGAGGTGTGTCGAAGTTGACCTCTTCAGCTGTCCTGCTTTGTGACTGAGGAATTCTCTAAGTGTTTAAAGGGAAAAGACAAGACAGCCCTAAATTAGACTTCTGATTATTGAAACAACTCCACATCTGGCCCGGTGTGAGTGTTCTTCTTTATTAATAGCATTTATTTGGGGGATTTCATTTGTTGGTAAATTATAATTATTACTATTATTGCTTTGTTCCCTGTTTTGAGAGAGTGATTTCAATATTAAAAAAAAAAGATCTGTCTTTTATCCTCTCCCCCTTTTTGTTCTGCAGTAACTGTTGTATTTTGACCTGTGCAATATTGTACAAAATTTCCTGAGAGCCCTGCCTCTTTCTCCACGGAGAGAAGCAGACGTTTTCACTGTGTAATCCTGGTCATTCGTTTGGGAGGAGAAAATTAAGAAGGGGGAAGGGGAGGGAGGAAAGAAACAAGGATAGGTAGCAATGCTCAAAGGAGTAAGATAGGCATACTGGAGCGCTTTAAGTGAAGGACAATCAATTTAGGAGAATTTTAACTTATTTGATATATGTACAGATTTCTTGTAAAGTTCACCCTCAACTCCACAGGGCTTCTCGCTCTGCCACCCAGTCTGTTTTCTTTCTGTCAGCTACACCTGTTGTTCAACGATAGCTTGTTGTTCTCCCCACCCCCCATCTCCCTCGTCACTGCCCGGGTTCAGTCCCTTTTTAAGAAAAAGAGAAAAAAGCCCACAAAATATTGTTACATTTAATGTTGTCGTGAAATTGA
>NW_024426885.1:8824593-8836886 GCF_017311325.1 Ursus maritimus | reverse complement strand
AAGTGGCTGCTCTGCCACCGTCCGGGGCTCTCGCCAGCCCTGGGAGGAAGGGGATCCCAGATGATGCGGAGTCCCTACCCTGCCCCAGCCAGGAAGGAGGCCCACGCGGACGGTGAGGCCTCGAGGCCTGGGGCCCAGAGGCCAGCGCGGATTGAGCCTTCGGCCCCTAGGCTCCAGGCCTCGCTGAAGGCTGTGTCGGTGTGCGTGTGTGTGCGTCCGTCTGTCTGTCTCTCCCCAGCTTCGGAAAAGGCCCTCCTGCGAGACTCCTCCCCCGCCTCGGGAACCGATCGCGACTCCCCCGAGCCATTGCTCAAAGCCGACCCAGACCACAAGGAGCTGGACTCCAAGAGCCCGGACGAGATCATTTTGGAGGAGAGCGACTCGGAGGAAGGCAAGAAGGAGGGCGAGGCAGCTGCGGGAGCGGCCGGGGCGAGCGTGGGGGCGGCGGCGGCGACGCCGGGCGCTGAGGACTGGAAGAAGGGCGCCGAGAGCCCCGAGAAGAAGCCCGCGTGCCGCAAAAAGAAGACGCGCACGGTCTTCTCGCGCAGCCAGGTCTTCCAGCTCGAGTCCACCTTCGACATGAAGCGCTACCTGAGCAGCTCGGAGCGCGCCGGCCTGGCCGCGTCGCTGCACCTCACCGAGACGCAGGTCAAGATCTGGTTCCAGAACCGCCGCAACAAGTGGAAGCGGCAGCTGGCGGCCGAGCTGGAGGCGGCCAACCTGAGCCACGCCGCGGCGCAGCGCATCGTGCGGGTGCCCATCCTCTACCACGAGAACTCGGCTGCCGAGGGCGCCGCGGCCGCGGCCGCGGGGGCCCCGGTGCCTGTCAGCCAGCCTCTGCTCACCTTCCCGCACCCCGTATACTACTCGCACCCGGTGGTCTCTTCTGTGCCGCTGCTACGGCCCGTCTGAGGCCCGACAGGGGAGGGGGAGGGAGCGCCCGGCCGCCTTCCCAGATCCCGGAGGAGACTGGGCCGGGCCGAGGGCGCCGAGACGTCCAGCGGCCTTCGGGAACCGGGGCTTCGGCGCGCCTCCCCGGCCTCCCCTCCCCCAATCGGTAGCGTTTTGTAAGTATTTGCAATGCATTTTCGTGCAATTCACCCCTAACGGATTTGAGGCGCTTCCCCTCTTACTTTTGGTTTTGGTTCTATTAAGAAAGAGCAGGAAAAAAAGACAAAATTCCCTGGTCAAATATTTCATCTGAAAGCTTTTGTAAAAGGTGCAACTCTTTCCCCCAAATTTGCATTGCGCTGTGGCTTTTTGGTTTTATTTTTATAGAAGAGAAATAAGCCGCGAAAACCTAAACCCCTTTAGTTTATTCATTTTCTATAGAACTATTTTCAGAAGTCCAGAGAGAGACAAAGAGAGAGAGAGTGAAGGAGATAATTCACAGGATCCTACTTTTCTTCTTGGATTTCTGGGTGTGGTTCTCCCTCTCCAGCCCCAGCTATCCTCCCCCATTTTCAGAATCTGAGAAACCTCTGGTAGGAACCCCGACTCAGGCCGCTTTTCCCGCAGAGGTGTGTCGAAGTTGACCTCTTCAGCTGTCCTGCTTTGTGACTGAGGAATTCTCTAAGTGTTTAAAGGGAAAAGACAAGACAGCCCTAAATTAGACTTCTGATTATTGAAACAACTCCACATCTGGCCCGGTGTGAGTGTTCTTCTTTATTAATAGCATTTATTTGGGGGATTTCATTTGTTGGTAAATTATAATTATTACTATTATTGCTTTGTTCCCTGTTTTGAGAGAGTGATTTCAATATTAAAAAAAAAAGATCTGTCTTTTATCCTCTCCCCCTTTTTGTTCTGCAGTAACTGTTGTATTTTGACCTGTGCAATATTGTACAAAATTTCCTGAGAGCCCTGCCTCTTTCTCCACGGAGAGAAGCAGACGTTTTCACTGTGTAATCCTGGTCATTCGTTTGGGAGGAGAAAATTAAGAAGGGGGAAGGGGAGGGAGGAAAGAAACAAGGATAGGTAGCAATGCTCAAAGGAGTAAGATAGGCATACTGGAGCGCTTTAAGTGAAGGACAATCAATTTAGGAGAATTTTAACTTATTTGATATATGTACAGATTTCTTGTAAAGTTCACCCTCAACTCCACAGGGCTTCTCGCTCTGCCACCCAGTCTGTTTTCTTTCTGTCAGCTACACCTGTTGTTCAACGATAGCTTGTTGTTCTCCCCACCCCCCATCTCCCTCGTCACTGCCCGGGTTCAGTCCCTTTTTAAGAAAAAGAGAAAAAAGCCCACAAAATATTGTTACATTTAATGTTGTCGTGAAATTGAATTAATTAAAAAGAAAAGAAAAGTGAAGCGTTTCGTGTTGCCACAGTGTGTAACTTCGGACGATTTTCCGCAGAGCAGGTGTCTGAAACTCTTTTCTGCCTTTCTCTCTGGCTTCCTCTGCGCTCGCCGAGTGCGACCTGGACGCACATCCCCATAATCCAGGAGGCAGCAGAGACAGAGGCGGCTTTGTTCGCAACCTGAGCTGCTCTCTCCCCAGTGTCTTTTGCGGCTTGCAAAGCCCTGCGCTCGGGAGAGAATGCGGGGCGGAAGGGGCGAGAACCTAAGCTTATCTAGTTTGAGAAATTGAGCGAGGCGGCCGCCGCGAGCTGAGAGATGGCTGATAAATTTCCGAACGCGGCGCTGCAGCCTCACAACCCGTTCCCAGGCCACGGTTCCTTCAAGAGCCGCGAGCTTCTGGGCAGGACATTTCGGGGCACTCGACAGCGGGCCTGGAGTGTGCTGGTCTCCGTTGCCTCTAGGGTCGGGGACGGGAAGAGGAAAGAAGGCAGTGAACTTAGAATTTAGCTGTGGCCAGAGGCGGGTGGTGAAGTCCCGCTGGGAGAAGCCAGATCCAGAGAGGGCCGACCCAGGGAGGCCAACCAGCCACCGGACTGGGAGGCATCCAGAGGCCTTGAGGAGCTGTGGCTTTCGTAGCGGCTCGGGGAAGGGCGCGGTCCGGGTGTGTCGAGTGCCGGGGAACAGAGACCCCCCGACTGTGGCAGCGGCCACTGGAAAGGCCTTTTCTGTCTACCGGCGCCCAGCGGCCTCTCTGGTCTGCTGTCCCTGTCCGGCCCATGCCCAGAAGCGCAACGCTGGAGGTTCCCACGAGCTTGGTGGGCAGCTGGCTGAGGCACGGCGCGCGGGGAGCTGCTGGGAAGCGCGAGTCGGCCGGCGGAAGCAGGTGCTTGCGCGCTCCTCGCCAAGCACACGGCTGCCTGCCTTAGAGCATGGGGTCTGTACGCCCAACTCCTGGCAGGGCAAGTTTGAAGCTGGGGAACCAGAAGGGGGAGATGAAGAACCTGTAGACAGGATTCCGAAGAGCACACCGCCAGGCGCGTCCGCTGGGGAGCGCCTGCACGCGCTCCCATTCCCTCTCTCAGTGCTTTGCTAGGTTCCTCAAACCCAATCGACACAGTAGAGTCTACTCTGGCTGAAATGTTGAGTATCGTTTTCTATTGATGGGAAACTGCCCCCAAATAAACTGGCATGCGTATTTATGGCACAATTTTAGCCTGAACCTCAGTGAAGATAGATCTCCCTTTATTTCCCTGTGGTTTGGAATAAAAACGAGGGCATGTGTCGTAAATGAAAAATAAACAGAAATTCAGGGTCAAAATATGTTGTTCCTTGTGTTACCTGCAAACATAGTGATGCCTTTTACTGTTGGCAATACTAACTGTGGGACAGGCCAATAACAGCTCATTAAAAATAATGTTGCAATAGCAAACATGTCCTTAGATTTTACAGCCAGAACATGATGCTATCAAACGCTAAGAAAATACTTCTTTATTTGTGTTTGGATTCTAGAAAACGGTTCTTGACTGACCCAGTCTTTACAAAGTCAAGTAATAACTGGTTCCCCACCCGCACAGTTTATCCTTTGTCCTGCTCCCCGCTGCCGCCCTTTCCCTCCTATTGGGGAACCCTGCTGCCCTGCACCAGTACGTTTCTCACTGGAGCCAAGGTGCCTGCCCTAGGGGAGAAGGGTGGTGCCAGGCCTCCACGGACTGGCGGCTGTGTGAGCCTAGAAGCTGGCCCAGGCGGGAAACTTCTGCTTCCCTCCTGTGCAGTCAGGGTGGTAGTATTTCTCACAATGCAAGAGAAAGAATTGAGCCTGAGTGAGGGGGCACCAAGCGTCACTGCCCACAAGGAAGCATCCTAGGCTCGACTCCAGGGCTTTCTGAGGCCTTGGTGTCTGGAGAACCCAAGAAACCTCTCGGTGGGACTGTCACATCCTGAGAGCTGGTTAGGGTCATCTTCCCCTACAAAGAACGCCCTTCCCCACCCCTGCCTCTGCAGGGATTGCCAGGGGCTGCCGGGACCATGCAGCAGAGGGGGCTATCTGATGGGGTGAGGGTGCTTCTGTGCAATTCCTCCAGGACATTCCATTGTGAGATGTCAGCCCCCTGTCCCCTACCCTAGGACACTGGATCAACACCTTGAATTTTATACATTCACCCTCCTTCCCCTCTCATCATAGAACCTAGATTTCTTTCCACTTACCCTAACTTCAGATCCTTCACTATCTCCACCCCCTACTAATCTTCAAGTCAGTGCAAATGACATGTCTTTCTGGCTAAATCCTTCCTGCATCATCCAAATAGACACACCAGCAAACACACATAGGGTACACTCGTGTGTGACATACTCACCACACACACACACACACACACACACACATACACACACACACACACACACACTTGAGATAGATCTTAACAGACCCGTATCCAGGGGCTCGCAGTACACCCACCCACATATGTGTTTACCATCACAGCTATTGCTAACACACAAAATCAGGCACACTTTGTTTGAGATGACCATGGGCAGCTGGTTTTCTCTGACGGCCCCAGGCTAAGGCAAGCTGGGTAGAATCCTGTGGAAAGAACTGAGCCTGAAATCCGTCCAGCAGAAATGCCTCGTGCATTCCTCCTCTCCTACTTGCGACAAACTAGGGGAGCCTGCCAACACCCCACCGTGGACTCCCATACTCCTATGGGCCGGGACCTAACTTGGAGCCAAGGTCCCTAATGTGGGTCTCTGAGTGGCCCTGGATCGCCTCCGGGCCCTGGGAGATGGTGGAGTCAGCGCGTGAGCTGTTTCTGTTGGCAACACAGATGTATTTCTTTTATTTGATAGTAAATAGAGCGGGTGTGTGTACATCAAACAATGGTAAGACAGATATAAACTGCCCCCCCTCCCTGCCACTGGGCGCTCATTCTGAACTGGGACGTCCTGTTGGCAGGCTCCCGGTACACCAGAGCCAGAGGCCTCTGGGAGAGAACCCCAAGCGTTCTGGTCTCCTCGCTCCCAGAGAGCGCGCTGGAGGGTGGAGCTGGGAGAAAGAGGAGAAGACAAGGTAGGTGAGATTTGCCTTCTCTTCTGCGGGTGGATGCATGCCCAGCCAGCTAGGGCCTGGGTGATGTGGCTAGGGTTCCGAGCACTGGGGCCCAGAGGGCTGAGCAGCCTTTGGCATTTGGGAGCTTTGGCTAGGCCCCCGAGTTGTTGGGCTTCCTGGGTCAAGGCCATGCTCCCCAGAGTGCGCGTGGGACACCTCAGCTTTCCTTGAGGGGCCCTGGGGGGGGTGCAGACTTAACTGCCTGCCTCCAAAAGACTCCATTTGCCCCCACCTCTCGCGGTTGTCCACGCCCCGCTGCCCAGCGACCCATCCAGGGGGCCTCTCCCCTTTAGCGATCTAAAACCAGAGTCCGCCAAGCAGCTAAGGAAAAGATCTCTCCACTGGGTCGCCAAGACAGAGACAGGGTGCAAGAGCCATGAACACCACAGAAATCCCCTCTTAGGATCCGGAGCGCAGCTGGGCAAGCTTAGGGGACTACTCCTGCCAGGGCGCGTACACGTGGCCCCGCAGAGAAAATCTGCCAGGCTCCTCCTCCAGGTTTCCCGCCCACTCTCTGCCCACCACCTCGCCCTGCGTGCGGGCTCTCTCTGGCTTGGGTGCCAGTGGTCCGTGCGTCCCGGCATAAGCTTCTGGAAGTGTGCACGCCTGTGTGTGCACAGGCGCCCAGTCGAGGTGTGCTGGGTGGATGTTGACCCTTTGACCTATAAACAACTGGGGGGGGGGTGGCGGGTAGAGGAAGAGAGGAAAGGGCTGCAAAGATAACTAGGCTGGTTGTACTTTGGAGCCCAGACAGGTGCTCGGACCTTGAGTTGAGATTTCGGTGCACTTGTCCCTGGGCGTGCCGCGCTCCTGTGGAAGTACCCTAAGGGCTGCTTGGGCGGGGAGCGGCAGCTTCGGGGGAATCAGGTCTCAGATTGAAGTGCAGCCTTAGCGCTCTCTGGGGCCCATTTAATCGCCTGGGATTTCTTCCCACCCTTCTGCCTCTAGGGTCTGGTAGACCTTCCTTCGAGCGTTGGGCAGTTTCAGAGACTGAGGCCAGGGATGGCTGGAGGCTGCCTGCCTCCTTGGAGAGTTCCCAGGCAGTGCACATGGGTTGTACTCGCCTACATCTTTTTCTTGGCTGCTGCTCCAGGCAATGAGTCTGCGGGGTGAAACTGGCCCAAATCTGAGTCGCTGGGGTTCCAAAAGAATTCCTTCTGGTTGCGGTTGGAAAGAGAGGAAAAAGAGCTGGGGTAGAGGTGTAGAGCAAGCGAAAAGCGCCCAGGAGAGCGTGTTGCGCCCATCACTTAGTCAGGAGAGGCGAGGTGGAGTCACCTGGTGTGCCTCACCCAAGCGCTAATGTCTTAAAGAAATAGAAAGAATCCCCTTCTCTCCTGAGCTCCTTCGCCGCCCTCGCCCCCCTTGGTGATGGAGTGCACGCATCAGATTTTCATCAAAGTTCTATTAAGTGAAACATAGGTTGCAGGGCACCCTTTGATTGAAACAGTTTAAATTTTAATTGTGTTTTTAATTTGACATATAGTTGCAGAAAGGAATGACACTGCGTCGCCAAGGGGCGGTCGATTTTCTTAATTTCTCCCAGAGGAATTGATGAGTCTATCAGGCCACTAGATTGGAAACCCATTAAAGCTCTCTGGTTAGGCTGTTAATTGGAACTTGATGGATGTGGGGGGGGGCGGTGTCGGGACTCGGCTATGCTGATCCAATCTTCATGACTTTCTGTTTTCCAATAAATTACACAATTCATTTTCCAGCTGCAGATTACATAAATTGTACACCTCTGGGGCTCTCTTTTTCAAATAGGGAGCCCTTTTCCCCAAAAGCCTATTGTGAGATGTCATTTGCACCAAAGAACGAACAGCAGAGGTCCTTGAATGAAAATCGAAACATAATCAACGTTTATACTTAGAAAATTTATTGAGATCATTTTCTCTGGTATTTCCTTATTTTAAAGTTTGGACGCGCCATATATCATAATCCACTCCCGTAAAGGTGGGGGGGCAGACTGTGTTTAATATTTATCGAAGCTTGATTCCAAGATCAAACTTGTTTATGACTTCATCTGTCATTTCGGAGGTAGCCTTCTTCCACTATTACCCGGCTCAGCCAGCCTATTTCCCAACTGCTGCAGAGCAGAGAGGATCAATTTTTATTAGGCTCCTCGGCAAGTTTGCTCTGGGCCGCTTTAATATTGAGCAGTGGCATAATCTCGAGACCTAAACTTTAAGCGTCCTTTCAATCTCAGAAAGTTTATCATTCCTTGGAACCCGGTTGTGTCTGATTCCTAGGGAGGGGTCGATCCCCAAAATGAGGAGGGGCCGTACTCCCGAGTATCGGCTGTTAATCTGAACGGTATAGGGAGGGGCGGAGCTATCCCTAGACCAGGAGGGTGGGGCGGGAGGTGGTACAGAGTTGAAAGATTGCCACACTTGAGAACAGAGACGGGGTGTCTGTGAGTGGTGGTTCCTAGAGCTGACGATTCCTGGGAGTGTGTTTTACAGCTGTGGTGGGCCCAGAGAGGGCATCTGGGCCTTTGCGCTCTGAGTGAGGTCTCAGGGACCCCCGGATGCCCCAAAGGGATGGCGGGAAGATCAAGTCTTGGCCTTCGGGCCCCTGCGGTGTGACTGCTATCAGTGCCCGAGGGGCAGGAGACCCCGCCGGCGACCAGTTGAGAATTGCAGAGGACAGCCCAGAGGAGAGTCCTTTGGGTTGCAGAGCCGGGTGTCCTGCTTGGTCTCTGCCATGGCCTCCCCGCCTCCGTCCTACGCCCACAATCACTTTCCTGGCTCAGTGTAGAATGTGAGTGTGCGTGTGTGTGCGCGCGCGCACTAGTCGGAGCTCAGCGAACTTTTGCTGACTCAATGCGTGTGAATGCGTAAGCGTTTATGCAAGTGCGTGCATGCGACTTAATGCGTGCCCGTCTGAGGATGTGTGGGGTGCGGAGATGGTGGAGGCTATGCAGGACTCAATTGTAGCGCACCTCTGTGTAGACCAGACGGTCAATGCGAGAAGAAGTAGCGAGCAAATGGAGTACGAGGGAGGCCAGATGGCTCCTTTTGACCTCCCAAACTAGCCTGGGGTGGGGGATGGGCCGAGGTTGTGGGGTCGCGGGGCTGCGTGTTTTCCTAGATTTGAGTCCTCAAACCAGTCCTCAAACCTCAGCACACACCCCTTTCACACCCCTTTGCCCACTTGCAGTCCCTCGCTGCTCTGAGCCTTGGAGTTGCTTCTCTGAGGCCCATCCCAGAGGCCTGGCCGCCACCTCGCATGGTGCCCGCTCTGGCAGAGGCCAACCCATGGGTCCCTGACCCCACCCATACATCTGCCCCCGCAGTCGCAGTCACGAGATAGCTGAGGTCCTCACAGTCTTGCCCCCAACCATTCCCCAAACTCTGTGCCAAAGCCTGCTCTATTCCTCGCCCCCTCCCAAGGGCCTATAATTGGCAGTGGAACAACCTTGAGCTTCAATCTTGCTTACTGTGCTCGGGCTGGTCACTTTTCACTGCGCCTCAGTTTCCCCTCCGGTACAATGGGGGTAAAGGTCTGCACCACAGGTTTGCCATGGGGATTAAAGTGAAGGGTGATGGGATGCTTCCGGCGAGTTCCAGCTTACCGGCACCAAGTATTTACTAATTAGGAAGGGTCCAACCAATGCCCTTCACCTCCTCGCCCAACACTGTTTTCTTCCCCAGAGGGCGGCGGGCTCTGCTCTCCGGGTTGACCCATTTCCCATGGGCCGCGAGACAGCGCCCACTCAGGGTGCTTGAGGCAGGCGGAGAGGCTGCAGGCGGGTGAGAGAGTCGGCTGTGTCTTTCCAGGAACCTCCCCTCTATTCCTTAGCCATGCGGGAGCACGCGGGACAGGCTGCGACGTGGCCCCCGAGCCTGCGCCTCGGCCGTGCAGAGGACGCACAAATTGTATTTCAGCGCCGGGTCCTTCCGGGTTAATGAGCTGACACCATGATTAAAGCTGACCATTTGTAATGTGTCTCGACCCCGCCGCCGAGCCCTGAAGAGGTTAATGCGGTGACGGAGGCCGGCACCTGCCCCTCGCCGGCCTCCCGGGCCGTGGCGCACAGCCCCTAGCCTCCACCCGCTCGCCTGCCCCTGCTCGGCTGCGCCGCCGACTCCTAATCAATTAGCCCATTAACGAGCCCTTCGAGGAGTTAAGTAGCGAGAGGTTCTGCCACGGGTAGGGCTGCAGTCGGTAACTCACCGCGGCTAATGATATTATAAGCGCTTTACTCAATAACCCCGCGCGGCGCGAGCGAGGAGGGAACTGCACCGTCATGGTGCAGTGTCTGGACATTTGTGGGGGCTGATTCCAGAGTCTCCTATCACCTTGGTTGCTTTGGGGGGAATATCCTAGGAGCAGGGGACTCTTAAGAGCTCTTGGTCCAGCAGTGCCGAGGCCGCAGCCCCGGGGGGGTGGGGTGGCGTTGTCTGAGCGCCTTGGGGCCTTACCTCACCTTCGTTTCCTCCATGCTTGGGTAGACAACTGTGCCCCGGTACCATTTTGTCGGCACCAGGCTGCTTCTAGATCCAGTAACAGCCGATCTGGGAATTAAAGGGGCGAGAGCCAAGGGCTTAGAGGCAGAGGCAAGGAGGGAACCAACCACGGTTTATTGAACACTTACCCGCACCTTGGAGTTGGCCACTTGGACCTAAACTAACTTTTTCGAGGTAAGCATTGCTTCCTCTTATTTTAGGAAAGGAGGAAACCGATGCTCAGAAAGTTTTAGTATCATGTCCAAGGTCACCCAGGTGAGATTTGAATCGATTTTGCCTAATTCTAAAACCATAACCTGTTCTCACCTCTTTCTCCTCTTCTTCCCAGCATCAAAGCGCTTCTATTTCTGCAGCAATTCCTTGGCCTGCCGTATTTGCCAAAAACCTAAAATCACTTGTGAAACAGAGGGTGGGTGATGGGCTATTCAGCAAAAGTTTACAGAGTACCTACTATGAGCTCCTAGTGCTTCTGGGCTTTCGGTGCCTTTTCCATTCCTATCTAATGCCATCCTTAAAACAGGAGAAAGGGGAAGATATTAATGAAAAGTTCATTTCACCTGTGAGGACAGTGAGGCTCTAACTGGAGCTGGACTTCTCCTAGTTCACGCAGTCTCTAAGTGGTGGTGCTGGGACTTGAACCAAGACTCTTGCAACAAGATCTAGGTTTCTCCTCCCTACCCTCAAGGATCACGCAGGCCCGCTGGGCCTGTGACAGGGGTGAGATCTGTAGGCTGGGATGGGCAGAAGTTGTCTGCTCCCGGGCCTCACAGTTAAGCTCCAAGGAAGGGCATCAGTTCGGAGGAGCATGATCCTAACCCCCCTCCCTCCCCTGCCGGACGCAGCGATCTGCAGGGTGCTAGTTCTGCACGCGAACCCCGGGGAGAAGGGGTAGGAAGCTAGGAGACGGTCCTGGAGCAGCCTGTTCGAGCTCCTCCGACGGTGCGAGGACACATCGCCTGAGGGAGGCGTCGGGGCCACGGCAGCTCGGAGCCCCGCGCTGCCCCTGCCCCTCGAGGGGCCCGGAGTCCGAGAGGTGGCAGTCGCTACAGAGGCTAGGAACGTGGGCTGGAATCTATGCTGCTTTCGGCCCGGCTGTCCCTGGTTGGATACAGCAGATGCCCGCCGGGTTCTCGGCGCGCTCCGGGAAGCACAGTGGCTGCGTGCCGGGCCTGGGCTTTTTTGAAAATTTCCGGGGCCGCTCGGCGGCGCTGCGATTGGCCGCGTCCCGGAAACCTCTATGCAAATGAGGCCGCTCCACCTCCGCGCCGGCGGAGACCCCGCGAGCTGGCGGGCAAGGAAGGGGCATTCGCGGCGGGGCTGGGCGGGCGCACCCAGAGCCGGGCAGGCAGGGATCCCCGCGCAGCCATCCCGTGCCCGCCTGTCCCCGCGCAAAGGGGACGCCTCACCACCTTCGCCGCCTCCTCCCCCCCCCCCGGCTCCCCTCCCCGCCCCTCCCCCGCCTGCCTGCCTGCACCACCTTCCACCCAGATCGTCTCTAAAGGGAGTTCTTGGTTTCCTCCGATTTCTTATGAACCCAGGATGGGCAGCAAGGAAGATGCAGGCAAGGGGTGTCCGGCGGCCGGCGGCGTCTCCAGCTTCACCATTCAGTCCATCCTGGGCGGGGGCCCCTCGGAGGTGCCACGGGAGCCCGCCGGCTGGCCGGCCAGGAAGCGCAGCCTGTCCGTGTCCTCGGAGGAGGAGGAGCCGGACGACGGCTGGAAGGCACCTGCCTGCTTCTGCCCAGACCCTCACGGCCCCAAGGAGCCGGGCCCCAAGCATCACCCCCCCATCCCCTTTCCTTGCCTGGGTAAGGATCGCACGCCGCCGGGTCGGCCACGAGCAAGCTCTAGGGGAGGGAAGCTGTGCCGGGGTCCAGGCCCCTTCTGGCCAGAGTCCCGGCCGCCCGGGGTCCAGGGAGGAGGGGAGGGGACACGCGCGCGTTGTTGTCTCCTCCTCCCGGAGGGGGCTCGGGAGGTGACGGGAACGGTCTTGGAGAAGGTTGGGTTGTAAGGAGAATATACCACAGCGGGCTGGTACAGGGCGGGCCGCGCTCAACGGCTCTGCCCTCAATACCCCTTTGTACATTGGCCGGATACTTTCCGAACAAGAGGTCTAGAAGTCGGGTCCCAGCGGTCCATCTGTCTCTATCGCAATCTCTTCCAGCTTCTTTTTCCTCCTCTCTCTCCCTCTCCCCGCCCCCGGCCTGATTACCACTCCAAGATGATTGACAATGGTGCCTTTCAGAGATGGTTCCTCTTTACAACACTGACGAAGGGGAGCCCCGCGTTAGTCCTTAGCGTGATTTCCGAACAAACGGCCTGTGAAATGATGCCACAATATAAAGCTCGGGGAACTCTTCCAGCTCTGTTATTACAAGGCAAAATCACCTTTTAAAATGATGCTAATGTCCCCCCCCCCC
>NW_024426885.1:8800814-8824583 GCF_017311325.1 Ursus maritimus | reverse complement strand
CCCCCCCCCCCCGCCCAGACTTGCTCCCCATTGCCACATGTCCTTTCACCGAAGCTGGGGGCACAGAGACCCCATACTCTCTAAGTAGCTGGGTCCCTTTGCTTTTTCAAGGCTAGGATGCTGGGCTTTGGGTTCCAGCGAGAGGGAGAAGAGGAAGGGGTTGGGGCCAAGGCTGCAGCCTCCTGCCATTTCCCCCTCTGGTCTCGGCCAGGGCTGGGGGTTTCGGAGGCTCCCCAACTCTATGCCTTCCTGTCTGTTCTCCCTCCGCAGGTACCCCCAAGGGCAGCGGAGGCGCGGGGCCGGCGAGCTCGGAGCGCACGCCTTTCCTCGCTCCTTCGCACCCGGACTTTAAGGAGGAGAAAGAGAGGCTCCTGCCCGCGGGCTCGCCGTCGCCGGGGCCCGAGCGGCCGCGGGACGGCGGCGCCGAGCGTCAGGCGGGCGCCGCCAAGAAGAAGACGCGCACGGTCTTCTCGCGCAGCCAGGTGTACCAGCTCGAGTCCACCTTCGACATGAAGCGCTACCTGAGCAGCTCGGAGCGCGCCTGCCTCGCCTCCAGCCTGCAGCTCACCGAGACCCAGGTCAAGACTTGGTTCCAGAACCGCCGCAACAAGTGGAAGCGGCAGCTCTCGGCCGAGCTGGAGGCGGCCAACATGGCGCACGCCTCGGCGCAGACTCTGGTGGGAATGCCGCTGGTGTTCCGGGACAGCTCGCTGCTGCGCGTGCCGGTGCCGCGCTCGCTTGCCTTCCCCGCGCCGCTGTACTACCCCGGCAGCAACCTCTCGGCCTTACCTCTCTACAACCTCTACAACAAGCTCGACTACTGAGCGGCCGCCGGCCCGCGCCGCGCTCTCGGGGCCGCCTCCAGCTGCCCCCTCCCGGGGCTCCGGAGCGGGGGCGGTGTGCTGCCAGAAATATTAAGAAATACACCATGTGTATTCATTATCTCTTATTTATGGCCTCTGCCCTATTTTTGGTTTTGATTGTTTCGGGTATTTATCGGCAGTTCTCAAGCCAGATCGCCTGCTTTCTACCCCAAACAAACCAATACGCTTTGAAAACCATTTTGGAGGGGATGTTCTTGGGTGGTGGTGGGAAAGGGAGTTTCGGCCACATCTACTTTGATTGGTGGGGAAAAAAAAAAACAGAAAACACCAACAAAACCAGGTACCCTCCTCTCCCCATATATACACCTGTATGTATGTCCATGCACACACAGCCGGCCAAGCCAGCGGGGGCTTCGGACAATGATCTCAACGCCTCTTTTCGTTTTCCTCGTCCCGAGGACGGGAAGGAGGAGATTCCAGATCTGTAAATATTTTTAAAGAGGAAAAAATAAAACATTTTAAGCATCGTTGCTAACTTTGGTGAGATTGATTGCCCAGCGTGCTAACGCGCGGCTTTTCTCGATTTTCGGTGGAGGCGTGCGGCGGTAAACGTCTTGCTTGCCCCACGTGAAGGGTGGGGCTGGGGTCAGGGGTCAAAGGTGGGGACCATGGCGCCGCCGAGGCGGTACGTGGGCTAAAGCGGCACCCTCTTCCACTCCCTAGTGCCCACAGACCTGGCGCAGGTTGAGGCGCACCTGGGCCGGAATCCCGCTCCGGAGCCCGCGCCGAGAGGGACAAAGGCGGGGAGCCTCAGTGCTGAAGCGCTGCCTTCCCTGAACGAGCATCTTCCCAGCACTGGAAGCGCCTCGGGCTTAGCCGCAGCAGGGCGCCGTGCGACGTGGCCCAGCCTATGCCACGCACCTCCTTCCAAGAGCGAAGGTCAGGCGGGATGGCGCTGCCCGAACCAGGTGCAGAGCCCACTTTGCTTGTCCCCCAGCCTGGCGCGACAGGCTTGCAGCCGCGCACAGTTCCCGAGCGGGTGGCACACTTGTGCGTCCCGCGCCGCGCGGGATCTGGGCGCGGAGAGGCGGCACTTCGGCTGAGGAGGGATCTGAGGCTGGACACTAGGCAAAGAAAGCGCTGGCGGCCAAGGCGCTTCCGCGCCCCCCCTTTTTTTTAATTGTTGTTGTTGTTGTTTATAGTTTGCGTTGTGCGGGACTGAATGGCAGGGTCAAGGGCAAGCACGTGGCCAGTCGCGCTGAACGGAACCGCGGCGCGGGGCCTGCATGCCCAGCGGCTTCTGCGCGGTAACACCTGCCGCCGCGCGCGGGCCGGGAGGGCGCGGCACCCGGAGAATAACAGCGGGAGTGTCATGCAAATCGCAGAGTTTTGCAACGTTTGCTCGCAGTCGCCAGTTCTGTGTAAAACGTCTAAGTTCCAGATGGCTGGAACTTAGAAGAGAACGATGGTTCCTTGTCACGTGGGGAGAACTCCCCGGTCCTCCCGCCTCCGGTCCCCAGGTCCCCTTAGCCGCCAAGGGTGCTGGGAGTGTGCAGTGAGGAGGTCGGACCTCATCCTCTAGAAGGAAAACATTTGCGTGATGGACTTGTCTCAGCCGAGAGGCATCGAAATTATCAGCATTTTATGAAATGTAGAAGCTATCTGTAAACCGTCTATGGGACCCGCGGTATTCCGTCTGAAGTGCTTGGTCTCTTGTCCATTCTTCTCATATAAGATTTCATGAAAATTACAATCTCTTTCAAGATGACGTCAGAGGGATGTTATCCAAGAACACATCTGCAGATGCTAAGTTAGTTCTAGTCCACTTACTTCATTCCATCTGTGTTCAATTCAGTAAATATTTACTGAGCCCTAAAACTTGCTGAGAACTATGCTAAATATTGTATAGACAGAGAGAGAAAACAAAAGTGACACTGGATCCATTTTCTTCGATTTATTTGGTACATGTATTTTATTCCAAAGAATTTTTTCTTTCCAGATGACCCACTTTAAATTCTTTTTGTCCTTTAAAGTTGTTATTTGAATATTCCATGTTGAAACAACCAATTTGCTCAAGGACCTACTTGTATAGGAATATTCCATCCATCTCATTATTGTCTGCATTTCAATAGATTATGCTTTTGTCAAGAGGTGATGGTTTTAACAGTATTGGGTCACTATATCCTCCTTACGGTTACTTCTCTTACAGGAAGTGGTTTTCTCTAGCCACTCTAGGCTCTTAATGGCAGAATGATTTTGCCTTTAAGATTTCAGGGATGACCTTTTTCTGGTTTATCATATAGTGGATATTTCAATCCTTTTACTAATTCAGAAATTAGCAGTCAAAGGTAATCCAACAGTGTAATTAGTTTCTAGGAATTCCCGGCTCCTACAGGTAACTGAGCGTCAACACACACACACACACACACACACACACACACACACACACACGACTTTGCATTTGGATTTAAAATGTTCAAGATTCCATTGTGGCCAGATCTTCTGTCTCAAGACTATCAATTCATTTGAATAATCAGCAAAATCATCAGCCTCCTTTTCAGGCTGTAAACTGGATTTAAAAGATTGACGTTTCTTAAAACTCGAATAGAGTCCAGCTGCAACTGCATGCCCAGAGGGACCTGAATCATACACACACTGTATAATGAAATACACTTAGATTTTATTAGCAGATAATTCATGCTCAGAATCTTGAAACTCTAATAGAATTAAATAAACAACTGGGAGAGGGAACCAAATAGAATTATTTGGAGATAAAATTATTTAGCCAAAGTTAGAATGGAGGCAAGGCACTGCATTTTAAAATTCTTAACCTCACCATTAACTTGTTGAAAGAGAAAATATAGAGAACCAAGTACGAGGATTGGCAATGAGGGAGGGCAAGAACCTGTTCTTTTAGCAGTAGTATCAACACAGTGGGCAGAAGGGTGGTTACTGTGTGTGTGTTTATTGCTTCAAGAATCCTAAAAAGAAGTGCACCTGAGTAGGGTCTGTGAATGGGTAAAGACCAACAACACTTTTCCTCTATTAATATACCTTAAAAGGTAAACACTTTAATTCCAACAATTTCCTCCCACTTCATACAAAATCATATAATAAGACTTTTTTTTTTCACAAAAAGCAGTGAAAAAGAGGTTACAGTATGGATTAAGTTGAAAATTGTCCATGAGTTTTTGATATTCAAGAGTAACTGAATCACAGCATTCTAGTTATAAATTAAGAATTACTTTTCTGTCATGGAGATCAAGTAAGTTCTAGAAGCAACTTCTCGATTCTCCTATTTCTGGAGGAGTCTAGAAACAGATAATGGGAGCAAACTGAGCCTGCAACTCTAGGGAGTTTCTAGGTTGGGGAGGTGAATGGGGAGAAGCTTGTAGCTGTCATTTTAGGACCCTGCTTAAGCATACAGAAGCTTTTGAGCTTTAACGCACTGCAGAGTAATTGTTTTCCAGTCTGTCCACCCCTCTGTACAGGAAGCTCCCCCTGAGAACAAGGACTGTCTGATTAATGCATCTTCCCAGAGGCTCTCACCAGGCCTGGTATTCAGTGGGTACCCAATAAATGTTTGCAGAAAGATGGAATGGAGGGCTACAGCATAGTATAAATAAGAATGAGTTTTTATGATATCAGTAGATCTTAAGACAATGGAAAATGTGAGACTATGGATCAGGGATGGAAATGCCAGGAAAATGAGAATAAATCAGGGCAAAGTAATGCAACTGATTAGAGCAAATATTTCCACTCCAATTATTGGTTAACTTCATGGGCGTATGTATTCTCCCAGTGAAAGGGAGAATAATTTAGCTCTATAGAAGTATTGACCGAAATGGGGTTCTTGAGTCTGAGAGACTGAGTTGGGGAGTTCGCCACCGGTCCAATTGGAAAGAGCATCTGGTTCCCGCCTACTATTCAGAAGACCCGCTGGGCGTTGGCCCCAGCGAAACTACATTTCCCAGCGTGCTGCACAGAGGCGGGAGAGAGAATGGGCTCAGCCTTGGCGCGATGCACTTCGGGAATTGCAGTTTCCACTCGTCCCTCAAGAGGACCGGTGCCTCAGTTGTGTAATAAAGGGAGCCCACGTGATCGGAAAATCCGCGGTTTGCCTTTGAGCCGGAACAAGATGGCTGGGTTCACCGTCGCCGGGCCTCCGAGCGGACCAATTGGCTGCCTCGAGCGAGACGTTGGCGTTTGAAATTAGCCAATGGCAGTCATACGCTGGAGCTTCCTCTCCGCCTCTTTCGCCCAGCCCGCGAGTGCTCGGAGGGAAGCGAGGAGGTGGTGGCGGCGGTCAGCGGCGGCCAAGTTGCTTCTGAGGGAAACCCAAGGTAGCAGGGGCGAGGCGACGGGGCGCTGGGGCGGACTCTTTGCGGACTTCCCAGGCCCGGAGCCGGTAGAGCCATCCGCGGGGAACCCGTTTCGTTTCTCTTCCTTTTCTTTATTTTAGGAGCGTCCGAGGCGGTAGGCCCGGCGGAGGGGCTGGGGTGCGGGAGCCCGCGGCGGGCTGTGCTGGGGGCTGGAGTTAGGTGTGCCCCCGCGCAAGCCAGGCAGGTTGGGGCGCCTAGAAGGGGCGGTGGGGGAGGGGGGGGTGAGTCCCGACTGCGGCGGGCGCGAAGGCTGTGCGCAGGCGCAGACTGCCGAATCGCCGACGTTCTGTAGGTTCCTCCCCCGCAAGAAAGTCCCCCACCTCCTGTAAGGCACCCCCTCATGGTGAAGCCCTTCTGAATGCTCGGCCTGCAGTCAGCCCAACACTCCATTCCGGACTCTTGGGGACTGACCGGCCCCTTGTTCCGTAGATGACCGGTTCTAACGAGTTCAAACTGAACCAGCCACCCGAGGACGGCATCTCATCGGTGAAGTTCAGCCCCAACACCTCCCAGTTCCTGCTGGTCTCCTCCTGGGACACGTCGGTGCGCCTCTACGATGTGCCGGCCAACTCCATGCGGCTCAAGTACCAGCACACCGGCGCCGTCCTGGATTGCGCCTTCTACGTAGGTGTCCTCAGTTCTTGCACCTGACCTCTTTGTTTTACGATACCTGTGTTGATAGTGTCCTTCTACCAGTATCGGGTAGAGAAAGCTTATGTCGGTAGTTATTTGGATAGCTCTTAAGATTTAACTGAACGCTTGTTTTGAGCCAAATACAGTTTTTTGGGGGGTTGGTGTTATGCAGATGTCGTAAATGGTCTCCTCTTTCAAAAAGAGTAATTGTGCAAACTTTGTGGATATATGACATTTGTATTTCAAATTCGCAACAAGACAGTAAAATTTGGTTGCCTTATCAAAAGGATGGTTTTTTGTTTGTTTTTTGTTTTTGTGTATTAGGAAATAGGAATGCCTATGTGCTCTCAGCCAATGTGGTGAACAGTCTTTTCCTTAATTTGCTGATGTAATTTTGGTGACCACTTACTTGCTATATTTCGTGTGTGTGCGCGCGTGCGCGCCCAGCGTACATCATCCTGAGCATAAAGTGAACAGTTGGCTTTAGAAAGAGCAATTTTGAACTCTTGAATGACTTGAAACTTTTATTTTGTAGGATCCAACACATGCTTGGAGTGGGGGATTAGACCATCAATTGAAAATGCATGATTTGAACACTGATCAAGGTAATGTGGCCACATTTTTACCAGTTTATTGTTTTCTTACCTAGGGTATTAAAGTGTAAATGTTTATTTAGGAAGAGTGGTTTCTGAATTGCTTAGTTCCCAAGTTGTTCACAAGTAAAAGTGGCTTAAATTTTGGACTTTTTTGTTTAAATGATAACCATTGAATTACTGATTACAAAATGTTACGTGTGTACTTTCTCAGTAAATGCAGTTCCATTAAGATCACCACTCTTAAGTGTTTATATGAAGTTATCCTTGAGTATTTGACCTTTACCTGTCCTCAGAAGTGAACTGGATCCCATAGTAGTCTACTGCTCATTAAGATTTTCCGGGACAGTGCTGATGTTTGAATGTTCTCTTTTCAGAAGCTTATTTAGTTCAGACTGAAGGATGATAGGTTTTTAAAAATCTGATATTATAAAATAGCCAGTTGTGTCCAGCTACTATATTCTGCTTGTGTGATGATTTAACGTAGAATATGGTTCAGTTACATTTATTGAATGAATAGTAAGGTGACTTTTTTTTTTTTTAGTAAATTTCTTAGAGGAGGATAGGAAATGACTTAACCAATGGTGAACTTTGGAGCAGAGCAGAAATGGGATGGAACTCAAATGCACAGAGCTCTTGGAGCATTAAAAAAATTTTTTTTTGTATATGCGTACATTAGGTATAGATGTGCTTGAAACAGGTAGCAAGGCCCAGATGTGAGTGGCAGAGGATGAGCTGGACAATGGGAGGATGGAAAGAAGATGAGCACAGTATTTTGTCAAAAAAAAAAAAAAACAACCTTAGAAGAGGCTATTTCATGAAAGTCACTTTGTCATGTAACTTGGAACTGCAGAACTATTTGGTTTTGTTAGCTTATTCTATATAGTAAGTTAGCTTGCAGGTTTGGGGCCTATTTGTTGGAAAACTTAGGGAAAACATTGAAATACAAAGGTTTTTGATACGGAGACCATAGTTAAGGGAATTAGCTGTTTATTCTCAGGAGGTCATTGCTGAACTTCATGAGGTCCTTTTTTTTTTTTCTTGTTTAAATGATATGTTTTTAAAATAGGTAGTTTTCCTGTTTGAGGATCGGGACCACATATTGTTCTTTGTCGTATCCTTAGCATGTGGCATAGGTTTTGGCACATACTAGACATTTAGTAGATGTTCACTGAATAATGGATGAGATGGTGTGAAGAGTTGAAATTGAAAGGAAAGAAAATTGTCTATTGG
The DNA here is from genome assembly GCF_017311325.1 of Ursus maritimus. Classification (NCBI taxonomy): domain Eukaryota; kingdom Metazoa; phylum Chordata; class Mammalia; order Carnivora; family Ursidae; genus Ursus; species Ursus maritimus. The sequence continues at coordinate 8,816,918 of NW_024426885.1, read as the reverse complement.
AAATTTGACCCACCATGAAAACCAAGTGGGCTAATCAAAAGACTCTCTGCCTTCCTTATCCCCCAGCTTTCAGATACCCTGTTACTATGTAAATAAGTTTCTTATAAACATTGGCTTTAATGCAGTAAGTTTTATCCAGATCCAGGAGACCAGAGTTCTCTACCCTTCTTTCATTCAGCAGGTATTTGAGTACCTGCCATATATCAGACAGAACCTGCAGTAGATAAAGTCAGAACTATAGAGTTCAACAAGGTTTCTGATTTTAGGGAATCAAGAATCAAGTGAGGAAAAAAACCCAGATATGCCGCCAATTTAATGTAATGTGAAATTCAAGTCAGCCTTTGGTATGTGCCATGTTAGTGAATCAAACTATGCATTGTAAGGTGAACAGAGAGGAATGGATGACTCTTTGTAGTCATGGAGAAATTTTTCTGTATGCATACATTTTCATTGAGGTGGTGGAAGCAGATTCATTACAGTTTAATGAATGTTCCCTTCTATCGTTCACTTGAGGAATCTTTGTTTAGTGGAGGTAATAAAGCTGGGTGATTTTTTTTTTTTTCTTTTTCCCCCTGTAGAAAATCTCGTTGGAACCCATGATGCCCCTATCAGATGTGTTGAATACTGTCCAGAAGTGAATGTGATGGTGACAGGGAGTTGGGATCAGACAGTTAAATTGTGGGATCCCAGAACGCCTTGTAATGCAGGGACCTTCTCTCAGCCTGAAAAGGTAGGTTCTTTACATTAATTTCATAGTAGGAATTATAATCTTTGGGGTGATTTGATTTGGTGAATGTTTGATGAATATGGTGTTGAATTTGAAAGTTAATTAAGAGTTGATGGGGGTGCCTGGCTGGCTCAGTCAATAGAGAACAGGACTCTTGATCTTGGGATTATGAGTTTGAGCCCCACGTTGGGTGTAGAAGTTACTTTAAAAAAAGTTGATTTTTTTGAAGCAAAGGGATTGGATTTTGGGTCAACTTTTTTTTTTTTTTTCCTGTTTGTTGTCATCTTTGTACTGGATAGTAGTAGCTTAAATAAACCCACTGCTCTGTATTGTTAATGCTTTAAATCCCAGGACTGAGAAACAACTCAGTGCCTTTTCAGAGAAGTCATTTAGCAAAGACTGTCGGATTGCCTTAAATTGGGTTTGACATGCCCAAACCAGGAAGTGGGACAGAGCATCACTCATTTTCACTTATGACCTGAGGTATCATTTGAGTGGGCTGTTAAGAGGGTGGAATGGGTTATCACTTGAAATTAGTGAGAAGGGTGTCCTATGTTCCCTGGGTTTTGCCATTTATTTATTTATTTTTAATGTTGACAGGTGTCATTTGAAGGCTCTCCTGAAGAAAGCTTTTTAAAACTGAAACTTTGTGTATTATTCTAACCTTTTGAACTGTACAATGAAAGTGTAATTGAGCATTCTTGCTGTGTCCTCATCAGACTTTATCAGGTGGTAGTTAATTTTAAAGATTGATTGTTTTAGCAGTTTAAAGGTATCCTTCGCTTGAGTCTATTTCCTTAGCGTAAATATACTATTCAGTTCCTGTTAGCCATCATCATATACTGTAGTGCATCCAAAGAGCCATTATTTCTGTCACATCACAGTCGAATCTACTCCTGGCAAGACCTTTGTTCGGAATAAAATAATTGCATTGTTTCTAGTTTTGATTTATGGTTGTATGTAACATGTTAAGAGCTGTGATAAATTGCTGACAGAATATTGTATAATGGACAGCCACACTGAATCAAGCTGCTTATTGGTTCAGCAAGGTTCATTATGTCACTTTTTTTAATACTTTCTTTGATAAATGTATATACCTAGTCAGTAGCATGACAGTGGTTTCACATGATTTACGATCAGTGGGGATAGAAAGCCCTATTAGAAGCTTGTATGTCACCTGTATAGTAAAGATTTAAGATAAAATTCCCAGTCTGATTGTACTGTTATAAATTGATCTCTTTCTGGATTCTGTGTTATTTAAGTTTGGCGTTTCACATGTCTTAGGTTGATTTCTGTTTTTCTGCAAACGTGTTTTCTGAATAAACTGGTGTAGATCTTGCATTTCTCTTATTTAAATATGCTTATGTTAAATCTGCTGTTTTGAATCTTTTTAATTCCTAATTTTTCCCTTAGTCAAATTAGTTGTTGAATTTTAAGGTCAGAAATCTGAGACTCGTGGGTTGTTGTATTGCTAAACCTAACTTGGTATTTTGGGGTGGTGGTACGTAGTTAACACATTAGTGATTACTAACCCTGTGCTTTAGTTACTGAATGTTAAAGAGATGTCTTACTAGGCCATGGGCTATCTTCATTTTTTAATAGTGATTCTTCAGGTTTTAAAATATTAAATCAGATTAAATTAGAGTTGCTTCTTAGTTGAAAGTAATAACCAGAGTACAATTTTATGCCTGAAGTCTGTTATTTAACATGATCAGGAAAATACATTTTGGCACCATTTTCATGAATTTGCTATTTGAATTTGAAAACAAACCAGTTGAAATACTTCCTTGCAGGAAATTCTGTGATTTATTATAAAGGAATTTTTTATGGAAATCTTAAAAATATTGTAAAAAGGGCATTATGTGGGGGAAATAAATGCCTTTAAGGGAGAAAATGCTTTTTAAATTTTCGCTAAAGATGAACTTTCTCTTGAGTGTTTAGTAGGACGTCAGGGCACAAGAATGTGCTTTGTCACATGCCAGACCACTGTCCTTGTATTTTAATTTTGAGTACATATGCCACCAAAAGCAGCTAAGCAGCTAATTAATGATGGCTCCTTCATTCTTCTTGGAAAGGCCTATTTATTCACTGTGTGGCAGTTAGATTTTTAGAGTTAGAACATGAAATCTTTTTTTAAAGGGTGGTCATAGAAAAATAACTTGGAAGATGATTATTTTATGAAAAGCTAGAAGCCTATTGAGAGGTATCTTGAATTGTTTTTATGCCTTTATTATCTCCTTTTTGAGTAGTTCTTACGCTTTTATGTTGGTACTAAATGAAACAAGGCTGGAGAAATTGCTTAATAATTGAATTTGCTTTAGTAACCAAGAGAATTTTCAAAAGTGTTTTTGCAGAATTAGAGTGTACATTATATAATGCATGGCTAAGTATTAAGAATATTTTGGGTTGATTATTTTGTTTACATTACTTGGTTTATGTAACTGTAGTATTTAAAATTTAATACCTGTGTTTGAGAACCTGATCAGCTAACTTTTTTATGGTTTCCCAATTAGTGGACTTTTTGGTGGACAAAATGGCCTGTTTAGGCAAATAGGTGGATTTTAGTAATTTTTGGTCTTTCTTGAAAGGTGTATACCCTCTCAGTGTCTGGAGACCGGCTGATTGTGGGCACCGCAGGCCGCAGAGTACTGGTGTGGGACTTACGGAACATGGGCTATGTGCAGCAGCGCCGGGAGTCCAGCCTCAAGTACCAGACTCGCTGCATCCGGGCATTTCCAAACAAGCAGGTACTGACCTATTCCTCGCCCCCTGCCACTCCCCCCCCCCCATTTGTGAATTTGAAAAGAAGAGGATCTCATTGGTAACTGCCTTTTAAAGCTTTGCTTTTTAAAAGATTTCTTGAGTAGTGATTTGGAATTTGTTGTAGTTACATTTTCAACGGCCTTGTGTTATAGAGTAGTGTATTAATCCAGTTTCAGAGAAGATCTTGATGTTCAGAGAGGTTAAGTAATCTACCAGTGGTTTGAATAGAGGTCTTCTGATTTCCTTGGTCTAGGATGCTTGACGGGTATATGGTAATCAGAGTTTTGCACATATTTCAGTTTACCAAACCAGTGAATTCAAATTTAAATTTGGACATTTAGGATTATGGAATTTGCTGTTCTCTGTAACCCTGATACCGATAGAGTTTCTTAGCTGGTTTGACCAGGAGAACTTGGATTCTCTTTTTAGAGAAGGCGATAATCCTTACGTAATGATTACCTCTTGAAGCATGGGGTGGGTTCCCCTGCCCATCATCACTGCTAACCAAGACTGCCCTGTTAGTGAGCCTCTTTTTCCCTCAAATCCTTAAAGTTTGAAGGAGAGTTGGTGGTGGGGTCAGCTGCTGTAAGAATTTTACGAGAGGAAAAGTCATTAAAAAAGGCAGATGTCTTTGAAATCTTACACTGACCTTTAGTGGTTGAGGAGCTGGATGCAATTATGTCAGTTGTTCTCTTGGCCCCTTATCTCAAAAGGCTGGTACCTCAAATGGTGATCACAGTTCTTTTTCTCAGGAAATTGTAAATATCCACTGAAGATAAGGCATTGCAGTTATGTGACTTTTAAAGATTTGACTATGTGATTATAAGATATCCTTGCATTTATAAATATTATTTTTATGCCTTATGTCTAAAACTTTGTTAGAATATGTTTCTAGTTGATGATGGAAGTTTAAGATTTCATTGATTTTTTTTTTTATCCCTAAGTAGTTTTGCAGGAATAATTCTTTTTCATATCTTTAGAATTAAAAAAATAAATAAAATATAGGGTTCATATTTATCTTATCCCTGGGTTTCTTTGACATGTTGTCATTTCAAGGAAAAGTGAGAAGAGGTTTGAAACGGTAATCCACTTTGAACATTGTTGAAAATCTTTGCTGTTTGCGTGTGAACTCAACTTGCTGTAGTTAAATGCAAGAGGCAGAATGACTGAGGTGGAAGGCTGGTGTTCCAGTTGATTCGGATTATTGATAAACCCCCCTTGAAGGACACACGGTTCTTAAGAGTTGTTGGAGGTGAAGAGGCAGAGCACAGAAGATTATATCCAAGTGATGGAACAAATTTGAACTCCTCTGGACAGGACAACAAATAAATGATACTGAAGCATTTTAAAATTCTTGTCTAGATTTGTCAGAATTACTAGATGCGATAGCCTTATTTTTCTTTTTTTAATAGAACAGGTATAAATGTTCTTAAACTCTTGGACTGGTCGTAGCTATGTTAGTATAGTTAAAAACCTGTACCTGGTTAAAACCTGGCTGTAATTATCTTTCATCTCTGAAATAATCCTCTTTAGTGTGGGTTGATTTTGGAATTAGTGCCTTGTTTTTGGAAGCTGGAGTCACCATTTTTGTCCTTCTCTGGTTTCCTCTTGGCAGGGTTATGTATTAAGCTCCATCGAAGGGCGAGTGGCAGTTGAGTACTTGGACCCAAGCCCTGAGGTACAGAAGAAGAAGTATGCCTTCAAGTGTCACAGACTAAAGGAGAACAATATTGAGCAGATTTACCCAGTCAATGCCATTTCCTTTCACAACATCCACAATACATTTGCTACAGGTATGGTATGGCATGTGCACCTACATCACATCATGGAGATAACAATTTTGCTTTATTTTATTTTGGCTAAATTAATTGTAGAGAGAGAAGACGGTGAGGGGGAGAGAGAGAATCCTCAGCAGACTGTGCACTGAGCGTGGAGCCCACCATGGGGCTGGATCTCAACAACCCCGAAACCATGACCTGAGCCAAAATCAAGAGTCCGACGCCCAACACCTGAGCCGCCCAGGCGCCCCGACAGTTTTACTTTAATTGAACACAGACAGTTACACTTAGGCAGAGTTTTAAAAAATTGTGCTTGCTTTTTCTGATATTTAGGGAGTAAAAATTTTATACAGTCGCCTGTGGGGAACATGTAACTTCTGTAACCTTAAAAATTAACCATTAAGGATAATGGTTTTTTCTGTACCTGCCTTTAAGAACCATTTTACCTCTTTTGAAATGACTTGCAGGTGGCTCTGATGGATTTGTAAACATTTGGGATCCATTTAACAAAAAGCGACTGTGCCAGTTCCATCGGTACCCCACCAGCATTGCATCCCTGGCCTTCAGTAATGACGGGACCACGCTTGCAATAGCATCGTCGTATATGTATGAGATGGATGACACGGAACATCCTGAAGATGGTATCTTCATTCGCCAAGTGACAGATGCAGAAACAAAACCCAAGTGAGTATGCTTCACCTGTATTTGAGCCTTTTCTTGCATTCAACCAAGGATTTATTAATTTTTCTAAATTCATGAATAGCATTGTTGATGCCTGCTCGATATTACGGCTGACTGTAGGGTTGGAGTTGATTTTATCTTGTTCTCCCAAGCTTTCAATATCCGTAGGTTGATAGACGTCTGATGGATAAAATTGTGCCTAGTTGTTTGGTAGAGAAGAATGTCAAACTCTCATTCTTCTTGAATAGGCACTATTATTTGAATCTCTGGAGTTATTACTAGCTCATTGCTTCAAAATTAAGTTGAGGAATTCAAGAATAATTTATTTTCTCAAATTCTATTTAAGATATTTAAGAATCTGAACTGCCAAAAATCTTTCCTCTCCACAGAGGTTGTTTCTTTAATATTTACACAGAGTGAATGACCTTCAGGTCTTACTGGAAACCCAGAGTAATATGGCCTTGCCTGGAATAGCAAATTTCCGTAGTTTTGAAATTTTCATAGCTGTCTTTGGCTCTTGGTTGTAACTGTTGACAGAGAGGAACAATTTACATTTTTTTGGTACTAGCAGGGCAAAGCTCTTTACTTAATTACCTGCACCAGGCCTAAGGGAAAACCGATACTTAGGCTCTTGTTAAACCATAAAATACCTACCCCAACGGGTCTTTGTCCCTGTTCTCTGTCCCTCTCTACCCAGGCCTCAATAAATATGGAATAACTGAATGTTTTCAGGATTCTTCTGCTTGTCTGAGTTAGAATGGTTTAGCACCCTTGCTAAATTGGTTGAGTCCCTGAAAGAGGGCAGAATATTAAATATTCAATATCATGCATACTTTTACAGGTTTGACTTTAGCAAAGACTTAGCATGTGAAGCCTGTTGGATAAAGGGCTGTGTTTGCATTTAATCTCTCACTTTTGTGTTTCTTGTCCTGGCCGGCCATTTTGATCTCATGCTGTTCTTTTTTCTTTTGAACTTGTAGGTCACCATGTACTTGACAAGATTTCATTTACTTAAGTGCCATGTTGATGATAATAAAACAATTCGTACTCCCCAATGGTGGATTTATTACTATTAACAAAGAAACCAGGGAAATATATTAATTTTAATATTATAAGAACCTGAAAATAATGGAAAAGAGGTTTTTATTGATTTTTTTTTTTTTTTTTAAACGAACACTCTTAAGTGCATGAGACGGTTGATGGTTGTTGCATTAAAGGTATTCTGGGCACACGAAATTGGAGGGCAGTGATTGCACTTTCGAGAATCAGTTTTGACCTTGATACTTTTTGTTCCCACTGTGGAAATACATGTTTGTAAATAAATATAGGTAATAAAAATCCTTTTGCGTTCTTTCTGGACCTTAAATGGTGGAGGAAAAGGCTCTTGAGCCATTTGTTTCTTTTGCTGGTTGTAGTTGCTAATTCGAAAGCTGCTTCAGACTGCCTCATGAGGAGGTTAATCTACAATTAAACAGTATTTCCTCTTGGCCGTCCATTATTTTCCGAAGCAGATGGTTCATCGTTTCCTGGGCTGTTCAACAAAGCAAGGTTAAGGTTAGACTCCTGGGAATCAGCTAGTTTTCAATCTTATTAGGGTGCAGAAGGAAAACTAATAAGAAAACCTCCTAACTTCATTTTGTGACTGTAAACAATTATTTATTAGCAAACAATTGATCCCAGAAGGGCAAATTGTTTGAGTCAGTAATGAGCTGAGAAAAGACAGAGCATATCTGTGTATTTGGAAAAATAATTGTAACGTAATTGCAGTACATTTAGACAGGCATCTATTTGGACCTGTTTCTATCTCTAAATGAATTTTTGGAAACATTAACGAGGTTTACATATTTCTCTGACATTTATATAGTTCTCATGTCCATTTCAGTTGCCCAGCCGCTGGTGATTAAGGTTAAAAAGAAAAAAATTATAGTGAGAATGAGATTCACTTTAATGTAATGCCCTGAAGCAGAACACGAACTTAGCTTGGCCTATTCTAGCTAGTTCCAAATAGTATTTATGTGGTCAAACTTTGGTGTTTTATTTATATTATTTGCAAATGTATGTCTTTGAATGGGCCTTGGACTTTTACTGAAATTTACCCACGACGTGTTTTTTAAATAATCCTTTTGATACAGAGAAAGGTCTTGCTTTTATTTTGTAAGTGTTTCGGTGAAAACTTAGAGTAAGTCTGAACCCATCTTTTGAAATGTATTTTCTTCATTGCAGGTCCACCTAATCATCTCGTGAAAGTGGTTTCTCTATGGCAAGCTTTGTTTTGCTTCCTACAAATACATACTTATCCCCTAAGGGATGTGTTATAGTCATTGTGGACACCTATTTAGTATGTGGATTTCTCTGTTTTCTGTCTTACAAAAAACTTGTCTGTGTGCCCTTTCCTGCTGACTTCGTGTAGGATAAGGAGTCTTTGTGTCCTTGTGTGGTAGTCTGAAGAATTGTTTTTACCCCCAGAGAGCCCAGGTGCTGTTCATGAGCAGCTTGAGCTCTTTTTGTAAAATAATCTAAACCTGTTATTTCCATGCTGTCTAATAAATCAGAGATTCAGAACCCTTAAATGTTGGATGTTTTTAAATGTTGGTAATTAATGTAATTTACTTCATAAAAAGGCTTCTGTAAAGCCAAACTCGTTTCATCAAGGGCCTGGTGGGGATGACATTTTACCTTTAAGTCCACACTGCCTCGTTTAATTATGTCTATTCTGGTGTACGTTGGGGATTCAGTCCTGGCTAAAGTGATCTGTTGGAGTTCTGCCATTTCCCTCGTGCCCTCTTGCTGATCAGCAGGGCCCTTGAGCCAACTGTGTGGCTTCACAGGGTGGGCACAGACAGTGTGGCAGCTGACGGGCGCCCTTTGGCGTGACTCTCCCAGTGCTGGTGCAGTAGGGCTCATGCGGCTCTCACATCCCTGTGCTGATGCCGTCATTGTACGCGCACACACAGAGCCAAATGACAGACCCGTCTGTACTTATCCATCAAACGCTAAATCAAAGTGAAGCCCTTGGGCTGGTAAATAATGTAATAGCCAGAGACTAACTGATGGCATTGGTTCTTTAGTGCGATACGTGCTTTTCAGAGTCATAACCACTTGGTCGAGGACAAAGCATAAATTTAAAACATTGTTTAACTGAAAGGGAATTAATATAGTATTGTAAAAGGTGACTAAAATTAAAGCAATGTTGGGGGCCTGTTTTGAGTTTGTGGTGTGGGGGAGCTATTTTTGTACTTCCATCTGGGTGTCCTCTGTCTCTTGAAACCAGATGTCTCTCAACCTGAATGTGTCTCCTTGCCTCCCTCGTGGACCTGTTAACCCGCTCTCCTTCAGGGTTTGTCTGTTTAGGGTTGCAGCCACCTTTCCCCCAAATGACCCAGGGGTAATACCTTCATGTTTTCCTTGATTTCCTTTCTCCGTATTCTCTTCGCTGTTTTTAAGTGTCTCTTCTGATGATGATTCTTTCTGCTGCTCCTCTCCTGCTGCTACTCACCCCTCTGGGGAGTGCAGCATCCTCCAGTCTCTGCCCTGAGTTCTGCGTCTTCTGGAACAGTGACTTTCAGACCTTTTAGCTGTGATCCAAGTAGGACAAACATTTGAGCTGCAATTCAGAACACACAGAGGTCAATCTAGTATGTGTAACAGAGACATGTTCTTAAAGTATTCCTTGCCCTTTGTACATGTGGTGCATCTGTTTGGTTTTTCTTTCTCTCTTCCTTCCTTCCTTCCTTCCTTCCTTCCTTCCTTCCTTCCTTCCTCTCTCTTCCTCCCTCCCTCCCTTTCTTTCTTCTCCCCTCCCCTCTCCTCCCTTCTCTTCTCTTTTTTCTCTTTTCTTTTCTTTTCTTTTCTTTTCTTTTCTTTTCTTTTCTTTTCTTTCTTCTTTTTTAAATGCTGGTTATGGCCCCCCGAACTGATTTCATAACACATGCCTTGCTACCTCTAATTTGAGAAGGCTGCTCTGTACCACACAAGACTTTAAAAACACTTGCTCTTTTTCTCATGCTGTGCTTGGGATTGTCCAGTGCTCCCCATTGCTCATAGAAGTCCCTGAATCACTTTACGAGAAGGTATGTGTCCAAGGCCTGCAGATCACCAGGAAGCCACTGCTGACTGTCCAGGTGCTCAGAAGAACGGGGGAGGGGCTGAGCACTGGGGATTCTGACAAGTAGATGGATATGTGGGGGCAGCAATACCTGGTTTGAGTTCTGTGTAGAAACTTAAGGGTACATCAGCAGTTCCTCTGTTCTGGGGAAAATCTAGGCCGGATGGACTGAGGCCAGACCTCGCCGTTTGCCTTTGGTATTCAAGCCCTTTATTATTGATTTGTTCTCTGTTAAAGAGGGTGTGTTCTGAGTTGTTTTGCTCTTCATGAGTCTCTAAAGTGAAATAGGATGGCATGGTCAAATAAGATGATTTCTTCCCCAGGGGGAGGAGGCGCAATGCACGTCATCCTGCCAAGAGCTTGGAGAACTCCAGCAGGAGAGACGTGCCCGTTACCTTTGTTAAACTTAGTTCTCCCAAATCTCTTTGTCCCTGAGCCTCACCGCGTTGCCCCATTCCCTTGTCCCCGCACCCTCCACACGCCCCATCCCTAATACTGTTCTTTTTACCGTTTCCCAGAGAAAACATTAGGGTTCTGTACTGTGAGTGAGTGCCGGCTGTTTGCTTTACTGTTGCTCAGATACACGGGCTGACTACCAGATCTCAGTCTGCTTAGGCTTTTCCCTTTTCTGAATTGCTCTTTCAGTTTTAATTTGAATCCTTCTGCAAGGTCCTGTTTAAGATCCTCTTGGCCATGAAGCCTTCCAACATAACTCCAGCTCACAAGAGCTCAAAACTTGCATGAAGCACCTCCTGTTTATATACCTTTAGCATATACTGCCTGGCATTTTACCATTTTTGTATGTACACACCTGGCTCCCATATTACATTCCATCAAAAGCAGGGACCACATCTTTTTGTATACTCTGGCACGTGAGCATTGGGTCACTTTGGTATTGCTGGATGGTAGAGTGATCTCTTTTTCAAAAGCAGTTTTCAATATAATTTTTTTTGTTTTGTTTTTTTAAGATTTATTTATTTTAGAGAGACAGAGCGCGAACAGCAGGAGGGGCAGAGGGAGAGAGAATCTCCAGCAGACTCCTCGCTGAGCGCAGAGCCCGATGCGGGGTTCAATCTCACAACCTTGAGATCATGACCTGAACCGAAATCAAGAGTCGGATGCTCAACCAACTGAGCCACCCAGGCGCCCCATCAATACAGTTTTGGAATAGTGTCTAGTGTACTGGACATGTAACCGTCAGCTTTGTTAATTCAAAAAGCATTTAGTAACTGTTATGGAATGAATATGTTCATTGTAGAAACATTTAGATAACAGCATGCAAAAAGTGAATTGCACTGTCACACAATCCTACAATAGGAGATAACATTTTGGTTATCCAGAATCCATCCTTCAGAATTTTCTGTGAATAACCGATTTTGTTAACCACATCAAATGACAATGCCTGGGTGAACGTATTTGGAGATGTTAATCGGGATGGTGTGATGTATGGTACACGCCATGTGTCTTTGTCATGTTTACTTTGAGGAGGTATCCTAGGTGTACTTTGAAGGAATGGGTGGCTGGTTATCTAGTGCGTTCGAAGCACGGATGCAAAAGATCTCATGGCGGTGGCTGAGAGGAGCCTGGCCCTGGAGAATTCATGACACAGATTTCCAATTTGCACCCCCCAAGTGTCCTATTGGGCAGGTGCTCCAAATGACTGGTGACAGTTCGTAAGTGAGCTGCTTCTCACATGGCCTCACTCTTTCGGCTGTTCGAGAGTGAGAGGCTGCAGGGGCCTGCAGCTAAGATGCCCCTGAGCAGTACTCGGGCTATAGTATATGTGATTTTATAAAATTTGGGTCATAAGGAAGAACCTTGCTTTATACACTTAATGTGTTGGGAAAATTCTCTCATTTGTTTCTTGCCTTATTTTTAATTGCCTCCTAGTCTGAGGTTTTGAACAAATATTTAATGACTGTTGTTTGTATGCCAGGCACTGTGCTAGGTGCTGAGCTCCAGTCCCTGCTCTCCCTGGGTTTCCAATCGGGCAGGGATTATGGCTGGTAATGACGAGCATGCAGACAGTTGGAACTGACAAATGCTACGGTGCCATAGTGTGACTAAGTTTTGCTTTTAAGCACTTGGCTGACCTTTGGTCCTCTCATCCACTATCCTATCAGTGAAGGGGGCTGTTAAGTTGCGTGATTGCTCTTAAATCTAAGGTCACGCCCCTGGTGGTTAATGATGCAGATACTGTGACAACCTGGGCACCAGAAAAAGCGGTTTGGACAGAAAGCCCCTGTTCAAGAACCTGCTGGTTAATACTTAAAAGAGGAAAGAGTAGTAGCAAGATAGCACAGAGTCTTAGAGCCTGTCACTTCTGTGCCTGTTACTCCTCCCAAATTGCGTCTGCTAGATTAGTGGGTCAGGCAGCATGACGAGACCGCTTGACTCTTGAGTCTAGCCTTTGAACCTGACTCTGAATCCTCACTTCCTGATTCATCCATTGTGTCACTGGGCAAGTTAATTTCTGAGCCAGCTTCAGCATCTGTAAATGGAGAAAATACCTAATTCATGGAGTTACAAATGAGTGTGTAGCACGTTTCTGAGGGTGTGCCTGGCACAGTCAGTGAGTAGCAAATCCTCGCTCTCCTTGGATAAAAAAATAATCTGTTGCTCTTATTTATTAGTCAGCTGACTTTTATTTTAGGTTTTTTCTTTTTAGTAGATCAAGGTAGTTCTCACGGGTCTGTAGGATTCCTAGTTCTTAAGTTTGCCAGTATATGTATATATCATTTTAAAAAATTTATAAGCTTCTTCAAGCATTCAGAAAAACAGTCACACTTAGAAGCCCACCATCCAGATTTTACAAAGTTAATATTGCCATCTTTACTTAATTGCTTATTTTTACAATAAAGCTTTGCACATACCTGAGGCCTCATTTGTACCTCTCTCACCCCATTCCCACTTTTCTTCGAGTTGTACCCATTTATGCCTTTAGGCTCATATGGTGTCCGCATATGTGTTTTTAAAAGTTGCAGAAATGGTATACTGTTTCTATCCTGGAATGAGTCCACCCCTATTTTTCATCAAGCGTCGTTCATAAGATGTAGAAGGAAAAGGACAAAGACAGGATCATTTGTAGGGAAACAGCAAAGCAGCAATGTTATACAGTAGAGTGACTGAGTGCCCCTTTTCTCCTAGGAGTGAGATCAGCCACTATCTTTCACTTGGGAACGAACTTACTTAAGCTATTAGGTCTAGTTACCGCAGTTTCCTTAAAAAAAAAAATGGCACCTGGCTGGCTCCATTGCTTCGGAACTAGCACAAAGAGAAACTTGCTGCCAAGCCTGGTGCCCACAAATACCCATTGGACCATTGAGTATAAAGGCACTTGTCCCTTGATGAGGGGTGTGTTGCAACAATGCTTTCATTTTTTTTTAAATTTTTTATTTTTAAGTAGGTTCCACATACAGTGTGGACCCCAACATGGGACTTGAACTCAGGACCCTCAGATCAAGACCTGAGCTGAGACCAAGAATTAGAGGCTTAACTGACGAAGCCACCCAGGCGTCCCAACATTGCTTTCATATTTGAAGGATACCCACAGAAATTGTGGGGTTGTCGTGGGGCGTTGGCTTCTTCGTTGGGAAGTATTTTATATCCTGAGGGAAGAAATCTGAAGGTAAAAATGGGACTGTGATTTATGGAGAGCTGTCATTGAGCAAATACAACACAAGTTAGCTTGCCCTATTCGTATAACTTATGATTTGGCAACCAGCTCTCAGAACTTATTTTAAATGAAAAGCAATTGGTTTTATTTTGTTGTTTTGCCTTCCGTGAACATACCACTGGTGGTCTGACGTTCCGAATCACCTGACTTTGAGTAGAGAAATGGAAAAAGAAATGTTTTGCTTTCCTTAGCTTTAATGTAGCAGGGTGTCACGCTGAAGTAATTGAAGGCTCATTTCCAGAGGTTTATTTCATTAACTAATTTCCCAAGAAGTATTCTTTCACCTCTGACCATCCTAGCCAACAAAGCTGAAGAAGCCGTACAAATTATACCTACTGGTCTCTCGAGCACCGAAGTTTGCTTTTCCAATGTTGTAATGAAGTACCTTTCATCCCCTTTATAGGACTGTGTTACAGGCTATTGTAGTAATTTAAACCCTATGTACCTAGACTCCTGACCTTGTTATAACATCACTTTATAATTCTCAAAATACTTGGCTCTCGAAGATTTTCTCAGTACCAGCCATGTATTCTTAAAGAGGCCAGACGATTTGTCTTCGGTGTTTTATTAGCCATATCTCCTCAGCCGGTAAGACCTAACATTCTTACTGAAGCGCCTGACAAAAAGCACTCGGTTCTTCCATTATTTCACAGCTTAACATGGCAGTCCGTTATTAGCATTCTCCATTTACAGAAATACCCTTGGTTGGGATAATGGCCGTGTACGCCTTCAAGCTTCGGCTGCGGAAGCAGCTCTCGCCGGGTTCACTGTTAGTTCATCAAGATCGCTGGGGATACTATGGAGCCAGCCCAGCTTTCCATACGGGACCCACGTAACGGTCGTCCCGGACGTGGAGGGACAAGTACGTTAACAGCCTCTCAGCACGTTGCCCTTTGTTGCCGTCGTCTGTCCGGTGAACGCTGACTCAGTTACTAGCTGAAGTCGAGAACGGGTACTGTGCATTGTGAGCTTGGTCCTTCCTTAATGGCCTGGCTTTCTGCCGGTGTTAATAGCATGTTAAATGCACTTGGAAAGGTTGGACTTCACCTTTGCTTTGCGATAATATGTACTATGACAAAACATCCCACGCTTGTGCTGCCCACCGTTATCCAGGGTTTTATTTTTGGCTCCAATCTGAAGCTGTTGAAGAGGAAGAGGCCTCTCATTTATTTGGACTTCACTAACAGAATTTGTGATCAATTCACTTGACTTAGGAGAAAAAGCAAATGAGATCAGAGGGATATTTAACTCCTGAAAGGTGAATTCTTCATGACGATTCAGCACATTGCTAGAGATAGTGGAATATTTGATCTATACATTGAACAGGGCTTCCTCCTGGAGAAGTTCGAGTAGCTGTCCCCATTCCTGAGGCTGGGCGCCTTTAATGTTTCTAAACACTTTTTGGCTGAAAACGGTGAAACGGTTCGATTTACCTGAGCCCTCTAAGCTGGTGACTGGGGACAAACCTGTGGAAACATGCAGAGACCGGCTTCTTGGGATTAATTGGCAAACAGGACTAACCCGAAATTTAAATTGGGCTATCAAGGCAAAATTTTAATTTGGCCACCAGAGAAAATTTTAGAAAAGATGAAAGCCAGGAGAGAGGAATATTTCTCGTTCCTCTTTAGACAGCATTTAGACCCCTCTCAGCAACTTCCTTGATTGATTTCATCTTTTTATGGTTTTTCCTTGACTAGAACTTGGTGGAGTGGATGAGAAGAAAAAATTAGGGAAAGTTATTTTGAATTCTTGTTGCCTTGAGCATATCTAATTGTAGATTTGGAATTAAAGAGACAAAAATGCCTATAAAAGGTTCTCTTTTTTTGGCAACTCAGGAGAAGAATGCGGCAACAGAGGGAAGGGGACATGAGGGAAGGGGTGACAGCTGTGCCAGAGGCTATGCCTATAATATTTGTGGGTGGAATTGTCATTACTTCTGGCAGAAGGGGATTCGTCTTTGTTTTTCTTAGCCCTCCAGATATACAAAGGTCAGGAATTAGAAACTGAAGGAATCAGTTTGAAACAAGCCTCCTTCGACCTATGTCAGAACTTGCTGAATGAGGGGTATCCCAAATCCTTGGGCATCTGGAGAATGGAGAGCTGAAAAGCTTCTTCAGGTCTGGCCTCTTATTGAACGTTGAGGGCCTCATAGGAAACACTGAGTCGTGGCCATTCTAATGGAATCATCCATCACTGCCAAGTACTTGCTGGAAAAAATGTCAGGGGTCTTTGACAATAGTCTCCTCATCCTCAGAGATCAGAAGCCTATGCCAGGCTGCATGTTCGAATGGCACATCATTCAAGGTCTCTTGGCCACTGCATAGAGCTATCCTGCAGATCCGTAATCCAGGGGATACAGTCCTTCATCCCCCCC
>NW_024426885.1:8700538-8800804 GCF_017311325.1 Ursus maritimus | reverse complement strand
CCCCCCCTCGTTCCTCTCTCACTTCCATCTCATTTTCCCTTCTTTCCTTCAATCAAGGGGCAGATAGTAAAAGGTATTTGTGTAAAAGTTGACTTAGGAAAATAAGACCTTTGGTGGATTTTTGAAATAAACGCTCAAGACTCCATTGTGCCATTTGGTCCAGGCGGTAGTGAGTGGCAGTGGGTAAGTCAGCCCACTGTATGCGTTATGCCGTGAAATCGTTGGGCCATTTGAGGGCACAGTGAAAGAGCACATTTGACTTTCAGTCCGTTCAAACACAAAAACACAAGCATTGCGGAGGGATTCTGCCAGGCAGTAGCTTAGGAGATACTCTCATTCCTGCTTCTCAGCGTGGCTCCTGGTTAGCAGAACAGGCCTCTGGCCCACTTAGCAGGGTGCCTTGGGGTGCGGGGGGGGGGACCTGAGGTTCCAGCTTTTTCTGAAAGGCTCTCTGAGGCTCCTACCCATGCTGACATGGCCTGACCTGCTGTCCCTTTGCCTTTGAAAGGCAGGGGTTCTCAACTTCTACAGGTATGGACTTGTACTGTTTTTAAGTATATGAGTGGATGAAGGTTAAGAAGAACCGAAGTGCTTTACCTCTACCTGCTCAGAGTCCTTCAGTGATTGTATCATCTCCTAAATGACACTGGATCATAGTTTTCCTTGCATAGTGTTACCTCTCAAATCAACGAGGGTGATATTATTAACCTGTTCGATAGACAAGGAAACCAGAGCGATAAGAGATTAAGCAACATCCTCCAGGTCATACCTCTAGTATCTGTAGGACCAGCATTCATACCTGGCCTCATTCCAGGGCCTGAGCACTTAACCTGCTACACTATTTTGTTTCTCTATATAGTTGATGAAGATGTATATTATTTTTCCTTTCATTCATTCATTCATTCATTCATTCATTCTCTATATAAATATTTATTGGCCCATACTGAGTTCCAGACTCTGCTAGGTAGGGAGTACATTCAGGATAAGGATGGTGTCTTGATTTTCATTTTTTCTACAGTTTCTGGACTAGAGTAGGTGCTCAGTAAGTCTGTGTATGCTACATGAATGACTGCCTGCAAGGGTGGACATAGGTCATGGTACAAGAATTTGCTTGATCCATCCAAGAGTTTCCTCCATAGGCATGAGTTCTTTAAACCCAGGTTGTAGCACGCCTGGTTGGATCCATTGTTTGGGTGTCTGCCTTTGGCTGGGGTTATGATCTCGGGGTCCTGGTATTGAGTCCTGCATCGGGCTCCCTGCCCAGTGGGGAGCCTGCTTCTCCCTCTCACTCTCCCTCTGTGCTCTCCCGTTCTCTCTTTTTCTCAAGTAAATAAATAAAATCTTAAAAAAAAAACAAAACCAAACCAGGATGTAACACTTGATAGAAGTGTTTATTACTGTGTTTGAGATTTAGTGGTGGAAGCCGTGGACACTCACTTTGCTGTAGGTTAAGGGAGACACTTAGAATGTTTTCACTGATCTACTGGTAAGTCATGCCCCCATGTACCGCCCCCCCCAAGTTCTTCAGTTTATCTTCAGCTATACCCCTCCTTCTCCCTTCTTCCCTCCCCTATCTGTCTCTTTACCTGTCTCTCACACACATACCTTCTTTTGATGTTTTAATCTTCAAGGTCTTCTCCCACCACCTCCTGTTAGAAGCCTTCCCAGATTTCCCGCATCACATTAATCTCCCCTTTTCCCAAATTCTCCAAGGCATGTTTTCTTATACTTTTCAAAGTTCAATTTGTTTCCGTTTCAGAATAAATTTTGTGCACGAGTAGTCTCTTGTCTCTTGTACTGGCTAACGAGCCCCTAGAGGTCAGGAACCCCACTAGTTCGCAGCAACCCAGCATCAAACATAGTGCTGTATGAAGTAGGGTGCAGTAAATATGGAATTGGGTTGAAATTCATCAGGAGATATATCCCCAGTGCCAGTTTTCCTGGCACTAGGTGCTGTAAGGGCCTTTAGAAGTAACAGCACAGTCCATAACCTCAAGGGGTTTGAGAAAAAGAAGATAATTTTCACAATGAATGAAATGATTACCACTGCCTTAGCAATGGCCAGAGAAGAATAGATATTGATTTTATTCATAAACTGGCTAAAATATTTCTTGCCAGATTTTAATGTGAGCTGGCTAGCTTCTTTAGGTTTTTACCCCAAACAGCCATACAATTTTTTTCCTTTTGGGTCATTTCCATTTCAATGCACTTTTTAAAACACCTAGTTGTGACATGTTTCTTGGGAGATCATACTTGAAGACCTCGAGTTACCTTCTGACCATATTTCAATCATAGCTTTAATCACATCCTCAGCCATTTGAATTATTTAGCATCTTTTTGAGATTACATTTTTTATTCCTAATTATATGACAAAGATATATACCATGAAATATTTATCATGTAATTATGATTAAAATGTACAGTCTCCCCAAAGATATGAATAATAACGTTAAGTATTCTATATTTAATTAAAGGAGTCTGGTGGACTATGCAGGTTGCCTTGGTTAAGCTGAGAACTACATTTCCCAGGATCCCCTTGTCTGTATGGTTCCGGGTTAGAGTTGGCCCAAAGAGGAATGTACACATACTAGACACATGGCCATTGTTCTTCAAGCTTTGTTGTCTGTCAGGTGCAGAGATGGATGGCAGCAGAGGTGTCTAATGGGTGGCCAGCTTGTCCTTGCTCTCTTCTGACGTGCTTCCAGCATTTCTTCCTGACTCTTGGTCCTGATGCCCAACTGGCGCCTAAGACCCACCACCACTTGTGTGGCTGTAGACTGAGGACAGCAGCTGCACAGAGGGCTCCCCTTTGTAGTCCCTTCTGTGGCTGCACATGCCTGCCCTCTCTGATTGACTGCTTGGTGACTGCTGATCTGCCAGCATGTCTTGGACCTTCACACCCCCCTCTCAGCTTCTCCCACAACTGTATACAGTCGGATTCCTATAATAAAATCCCATTCCGTTTTTTTGTGGTGTCTCTGCTCCCTGACTGAACCCTGACTGACACAAGGAGGAAGAAAATTAGAAGCAAGTGTGAAGTCTTTTTTTTCAAAAGGGCTCTCTTTCTTTCAAAGCCTTTTGCTTTTAAAGTTGTTAAGGGCAAGTGTTTAGTGGTGGACAAAAGTGCTAAAACCTTTCTGCCTTCCTTCTGTGGTCTCTGGGATATAATGAGATGTCCTTTTTCATATGAAGATGACCCTTCTGACTCACTACCATTTGTGAAGGTAGGTTCATGCCGATCCAGACAAATTCAGATTTGTGAAAGCTCATGAGAGAGAGTAGACACTCACATGTTTATTTCTGTCCTTCATCAATGCCTCCTTTCCTTGTCATATGACCTCTTATGCTTTTAGGACTAGTGGTGGGGATTTAAAGTTTTAGCAAGGCTAGAAATACAGCAAATCCATGCCCTTTACCTCACTCAGGAACATGTCTTAATGCTGCTAAGCCCATCAGCCACCAGAGTATTCCCTTTGTGGGTCACTTTTTTGTTTTCCTAACAAAGTCACTCATCCAACCACCCGCCTGCTTACCCATCCATCCATCCATCCATCCATCCATCCATCCATCCATCCATCCATCCATCTCCTGACCTTAATCCTTCTGAATGACCTGCCCTGGACATAACATTGGGTGGGCTCTGTGGTAGACCTGTTGGGTTTGAATGCAGAGGCTGTAACTCACTAAGTATGGAATTTGGGGTTGTTATTTAACTTCTGATCCTCACGTCCTTAGTCTGTGTAGTGATAATAACAGTGCTTATTTTATAGAATAGTCGTAAAGATTAGATGAGCTAATGGGCGTAAAGTGATTTGTGCCAGTATGTGGTATGTTAATAGTACACAATGTTAACTGCTGTTATTTTTTTCCCCAGCTTTATTGAGATGGAATTGATCTATTAACTGTTACTGTTAATCAAAGTGAATCACATGGAATCTTTGTCTTCAAGAAACTTACAGTTTACTGGGGTGGGACAGGCACATAAGCCAGCAAAGTGGCTTGAGGCTGAGAGGAAAGGGACAAGGGTTAGGTATTTTTCTCTTAAGCCTAGAGATAATTGAAAGTGTATGTGGACAAGCATCATGTGGCTACAGACATATTTAAATATATAATCATAATCATGTTTAAAACAAAAAAGTCTCCCAAATGATCACCTCCCCAACATATCTTCTGCACAATTGCTCTTTCAGTCCTAGACCGAGTCCCCTTCCTTGGGATGGTATCTAAAGTGACAGAACTATATACACCACCTCCCCCTCCTTCCTGGCACATTAAGTGGACTTGAGATGGATACTTGACCCAAGGGCATCTGATTTTCTGGTTGGAAATAGGGTAGTGACCTTGGACTTTCATTGTCCTGCTCAAGAAAGATGATTTGGATCAACTGGAATTCATTCCTAGGGCGTTAAAGAGACTGAGCCAGTTGGTGGTGGGCTGTGCAGCTGGATGGAGGCTCTTGTACATTTGGCGGCTGGGAAAGAGCTTTCTGGTCCACATGCAAGCAGGTAAGTAAGTGGGGAGAAGGGAGCATAGGTGTGCATTGAGGAGCAGAGACCGTGGAGCCCCCGAGAAAGGGAGACCTTGCTTCATTGAGACATTTGTTCAGTGGCATCTAGGCTGTGTCTTCTGTTGCATTTCTTGCGTCCTTAACTTTGTGGGGGTCTCTGGGGTGAAGTTCTACTGGCTCATCTGTAGGCCTTTTTTTCTGTTCTGCAGTGTAGTTATAAATCAATTGACTATTGATTGTCAGATAAATGCTATTACATTTAGAAATCGGGCACTTTATTTTTGGAGGTTCAAACCCTATCCAGCTGCCTTGTGAGTTTGTAAGGTGGTCCAATCCTGAACCTTCAGCATTTAACACGTGCCATAGTCCAAAGGGAAGCAGTTGGCTGTGTGCGATCCATGCTTTCCACTGAAGAAAGAGTTTTGTCGATACCCAGGAAGCTGCAAGTACGTAAGAGAACTGCGGCGTGGCTGAAAAAAATCCTTCCTCTTCAGAGGGGCTCCCATTTTCTGAAGTGTGTGGCAGCTAACTTGCTGAGCAAAGCTGAGCTTAAACTTAAGTTTTATAAGAGAGAAAATTGGAACGGGAGAAAAAAAGTCCTGAGGTCTTACGACTTACAGGCTGGAACATTCCAAACCATACAGCCTGTGACTCAAATCCTGGCTTTGCAAGTGACCAGCTACGTGATCCAGAGTAAGTTTCCTAGGTCTCAGGCTTCACCCGCCTTGTCTGGAAAAGTGGTTATTAGGAGGATGACATGAAAAGATATGAAAATTGCCTCGCCCAGTGCCTGACATACAGTGAGGACTCAATTCATGCTAATTAGTTCCATAATATATAATATGGTAATATTATGTTACATTGGCTATTATATAAAATACATACCTTTGGAAGGTGATCTTTGACCCACAAAGCCAAAAATAAACACAAATTCCTGTTTTCCTTTTATTTTTTCTTTTGGTCCATAGGAGTGCCATTGTGTAGTGGTGAACTCTAATGGGACTCAGTAATCGAATATTCTCTTTCTAATCTAAAAGGACTTTTATTTCAGGCCGTGCATCCCCCCTTAGCCCTGCCTAATTTCCTAGACTCCTTTAAAACACAAATTGAGCTCTAAACGGAGCTGTTACTGTGGGAACAGAAGCCCTCTGCCAAGGATGCCTGCCATGTGTCTGGTGTCGTGAAAATCTCTCTGGCCACAATGATGCCATGCACACCCATGAGAGTGGCTGTTACAAAAAAAACCAGAAACTTGCAAGTGTTGTCGAGGGTGTGGAGAAATCAGAAGCCTTGTGCCCTGCTAGTAGGAATGGAAAATGTGCAGCCTCTGGAAAACAGTATGGTTTAAGCCTCAGAAGAGGAAATATAGACTTCTTATGTAATCCAGTACACCGACTTCTGGGTATATACGCAAGAGAATTGAGAACAGAGACTTGAAGAGACGTTTGTACACCCCTGTTCACAGCAGCATGATTCACAATAGCCAAAAGGTGGAAGCAAGTAAGCATCCATCAGCGGATGAACGGAGAAACAAAATGGGGTCTACGCGTACGACGGAATACTATTCGGTCAGGAAATTCTGACACATGCTCCACATGGATGAACTTTGAAGACAGTATGCTCAGTGAAATAAAGCAGTCACACAAGGACAAGTACTGTGTGATTCAGTTCACCTGAGGTACCTAGAGTAGTCAAATACAGAGAGACAGGAAGTAGAATGGTGGTTGCCATTGGAGGGGGAGCTTGGGGCTTGTTGTTTGATGGGAACTGGGTCAGGGAAGATGAAAAAAGTTCTGGAGATGGTGGTGATAGTTGCACAACTGTGGGAAGGTACTTCATGCTGCTGACCTGTGTACTTGAAAATGGCTAAACTGGTAAATTTTATGAATGTTTTACCACAATCACACCCTACACACAAGTCTGCATAGCACCCAGCACACAGTCTGAATAAACACTGGCTGTTAGAAAACCAAAGTCCCTCTGGGTGTGCATGACGATGGGGGTGGTAGCTTTCTGGGTAGAGTTTGACTGATTTCCCAACCACCTGACTTCACCCAGTTGTTCTGAAGAGCAAGCAAAACATGGCTTCTAGATTGTACAGGAGGGGAAAAAAAAAAGAGAATCTGAATTCTTGCTGGATTTCTACTTGAAGTTTTCACAAAGCTGGTAGGGTGTAACCTCTCTGGCTTGGGGTTGGGGGGCTCCAGATGCTGTGGGTTCTCTGTGCTTTTCCTGGCCTGTGCTGCCCCCCTCCATTAAAGTGCCATTCCTATGTGCTCCGTGATTTCTTTCTTGCCTGGGTCTTGTCCAGTTGGAATAACAAGTTTATTGTTCATCCTCTAAGACAAATTGGGTAGCTTCCCCTATTTTTCTAGCCTCTGAAAAATTTAAGAATTACTTGATCTTTGAAGATTTGGTAAGAGCTACCTAGAAAGTCATCTGGACCTTGTAGGTTTTAAGTGCTAGGCATGGTGGGGAGACTTGATTGGCAATTCAATTCGATTTATTTCAGTTTTCTGTTTCTTCTTGTGTCAATTTTGGTAATATATGTGTAAGTACTTCGTTGCATGTAAATTTCCAAATTTATTGTTTGTAGCATTCTCTTATGATTTTTTAAAAAAGTCTTTACGACTTTATTATTCCTAATATTGGTTGTGACTTTTATTGACTGGCCTTGCTACAAGAATGTCTATTTTATTAATTGCCCCCACCAGAGAACATTTTTGGTTTTGTTGCTCCTGTCTTCTTCTTTTTTTTTTTTTTTTTTAAGATTTTCTTCATTTAGTTCACAGAGATAGAGACAGCCAGCGAGAGAGGGAACACAAGCAGGGGGAGTGGGAGAGGAAGAAGCAGGCTCATAGCAGAGGAGCCTGATGTGGGGCTCGATCCCACAACACCGGGATCACACCCTGAGCCGAAGGCAGACGCTTAACGACTGCGCCACCCAGGCGCCCCTGCTCCTGTCTTCTGATACTTTTCTATTTCATTAATTTCTCCTTTCTTCCAACTTCTTTAGGTTTTCTCTTTGGTTGTCTTTCTCGCTTCTTGAGTTGAACACAAAGCTCACTAATACACAGTCTTTCTCAATGTAAAATAAATATATAAAGCTATACACTGTTTACTTTTAAGTATATTCTTTGCTATATCTCACCAGTCTTGATATGAGTTATTTCATAGTTGTTTGGTTCCACATACTTTATAATTTCCACTGAGAATTTCCTTTTAGTCACGAATTATTGAGATGTACATTTTAAATTCCAAACATGTGGACTATTTGGTGATTTATAACTAAATGACAGTGTAGTCAGGGAGAGTGGTCTGAATGATACCAATTTTTGTGATTTGTTATGTTTTCCGTTGTGACACAAATAGTTTTTATAAATGACTCATGTGCATCTGCAAAGAATTTTCTCTGTCAGGTGTAGAGTTCAATTTTTATATTTATTGGATTGTTTGTTAATTTTGTTGTTCAAATCTCTTATGTTCTTATTAAATTTTGAACTACATTAGCTATCAATTTTTTGATGTGTTAAGCTCTCCCACTAAGTTGATTTGTCAGTTTCTGCTTATAATTCTGTTTTTGCTTTGTGTAAATTTTACTTTACATATTTTTATATATTTTATGAATTACATTATTTTGAGGTTATGTTATTAGGTATATACAAGTTTGTGATTATTATATTTTCTAGGTGGATTTTTTCCCTTTGATTATTACAAAGTATGCCTCTTAATCCCTATGAATACCTTTTGCTTTACGTATTATCTGATGTCATATTACTCTGTGGGCTTATTTTGGTTAGCATTTGCATGTGATATATATCTATATTCCAGTATTTTCAGCCTTTCTTGTGGGTTTTATGTATATTTTAAGCATCATACAGCTCGATTAAAATGCAAATACAGTCTAATAATTTCAGTCTTTTAATTGATGAGCTTAATCCATTTAGATTTTTATGTAATCATGAGTTTATTTCTATAGTTTCATTAATTTGTATATGAGTTTATTTCTATAGTTTATTTGAGTTTATTTCTATAGTTTCATTAATTTGAGTATTTTTATTTACCATGCTTTTGTTTTCTCTTTTCTCTTTCTCTGCTCTCTGTGGATTGATAAAGATTTTCATATTCCTGTCTCCTCCATTTCACTTCGGTTTGAAGGCTATAGATTGATAGCTACCCTTCAAGTTTAAATACTCATGATTAAATATAAAACTTTCTTTTTTTAGACTTTTTTTTAATTTACTAATTTTACAGAGAGAGACATCCAGCGAGAGAGGGAACACAAGCAGGGGAAGTGAGGGAGGAAGAAGCAGGCTCCTAGCGGAGGAGCCTGATGTGGGGCTCGATCCCAGAACGCTGGGATCATGCCCTGAGCCGAAGGCAGATGCTTAATGACTGCGCCACCCAGGCGCCCCAAACTTTCTTTTTTTAAAAAAAGATTCTTAAGGAATCTCTACACCCAATGTAGGGCTTGAATTCACAATGCCGACATCAAGGGTCACACTGAGCGAGGCACCATAAATATAAAACTTTATATCAAACTCTATAGTTACCAGTATCGCTAGCCTCCTCCCAACAGCAGTGGTCTTGCACATGTTACCTGTTCACTGACCACTCCTTCCCGTTATCTTTTAATTGATGTTTACAGTTTTAATTTTAGTTTTAGTCAACTTTAAAATACCAAACTTAGTTATTTTCTTTTTATAGTTAATTAATTACATATATTAACTTTTTTTAAATCTTTGCCCGTAGTGAGCATGAGTATTTATTTGTATTCCAGATAATGTCTTTTGTTCTTGCTCTTGAAGGGTGGTTTAGCTGTATATAAAATTCTAGGTTGACAGTTAATTTTCTCTCAGCCTATTTATTTATTTATTTATTTATTTTTAAAGATTTTATTTATTTATTCGGCAGAGAGAGACAGCCAGTGAGGGAGGGAACACAAGCAGGGGGAGTGGGAGAGGAAGAAGCAGGCTCATAGCGGAAGAGCCTGATGTGGGACTCGATCCCGTAACGCCGGGATCACGCCCTGAGCCGAAGGCAGACGCTTAACCGCTGTGCCACCCAGGCGCCGCCTCTCAGCCTATTTAAAAAAAAAATTATTTATTTGAGACAGAGAGAGGCAGAGAGTGGGGGGAGGGGCAGAGGGAGAGGAAGAGAGAATCTCCAGCAGACAACCCGCCGAGCATGGAGCCCAATGCGGGGCTCGATCCCATGACCCTGAGATCATGTCCTGAGCTGAAACCAAGAGCCGGATGCTTAACTGACTGAGCCCCCTAGGCACCCCCTCAGCCTGTTTTTTGTTAGCATCTGTACTTTCCTGTTGAGAGGCCCGTTGTAAGTGTAACTATTGTTTCTATATAGAATATCTGTCTTTTTTCTGTCTGTATATTAGGGTTCTCCAGAAAAAGAATCAATAAGATGTATATGTATATATAAAGAGATTTATTGTAAGGAATTGGCTCATGCATTTGTGGAGGCTTGTGAGTCCAAAATGGTAAGGGGAGGCTGGCAGGCTGGACACTCAGGAAAGAGAGCACTTCAAAGGCAGTCTTCTGGTGAACCAGAAAGTGCTGAGGTTGTGCATGAAATCTGAAGGCAATCTGCTGGTAGAATCCCCTTTTGCCTGGGGGAGGTCAACCTTTTGTTCTAGTCAGGCCTTCCACTGATTGGATGAGGCCCACCCACTTTATAGAGGGTAATCTGCTTTACTCGAAGTCCACCAATTCAGATATAAATCTCATCCAAAAACACCTTCACAGGAACATTGAGAATAATGTTTGGCCAAGTATCTGGCCACTGTGACCCAGCCAATTTAACACATAAAATTAACTGTTACACTCTGGGAGCTATTAAGATCGTCTCCTGATCCTTTGTATTCCATAGTTATACTGTGATTTATTGTATTTATATCTGCTTGGTACTCAAAGTGTACAAACTTTAAATTCTTGAAAATTTGCCACATTTATATTTGTGAGTATTGCCCCAAATTCATTACATTCCCTTGTTCTGGCACTCCTGCTTACTGGATGTTGTGTTTTCTCTCCGTGCTGTGTTCTGAGGGAGTTCCTCAGAACGCTTTCCAATATTAATTTTCTCTTTGTAGTTAGTGTAGAATTTATTCCACCCAGTAAGTGTGTTTTATTTCTAGGATTTCTGGGTTTTTTTGTATCTGCCTCTTCTTGTTTTATATTTGCCTATTTTTGACACGTAATTTCTTGAATTGTTTTTGATGAAGTCATGCCTTCCTTGACCTCCTTGAATATTTTAGACTTAAATAAAGTCTTTGTTTGACAGAGCTATAAAATTAATGTCATCTGGAGTAAATATATGTTTCAGTTTGATTTTGATGGCTGACTTATAATTTTGTTTTTTGGGCTTATTTTCCCCCTGCTCTATCGAGGTACAGTTGACAAATGAAATGGTAAGATACTTAAAGTGTACGAGGTGATGATTTGATGTATGTATACATTGTGGCAGGAATTCCCTCATCAAGGTTTTGAGTAGAGGTTCTTAATTTTGGCCCTTTGTTGTTACTGCTGGTATTTCTCTCTTTATACTTCCTTCTTCCTGTCTACCAGTTCCCTTTACCCAGCAGATGCTAAACTCCCTGCTGCTGCTTTCTGCCGCCAGTCCCAGAGATCAGCTGTTCAACTCCACGGAAATGTCGGTTTCTGGCTTTAGGGTCAAAATCTGTAATTTTGGTTTCTCTTATAATTTAGCCCTCATTGATGTGGTGTCTGGGGCAGAGGGTGATCAGAATGTGCACTTGATGTGTCTTCGTGATGAGCTGGCTCATGGGGTTTACACATTTTGCTTTATTTGCACCAGATAGATGACCTGATAAAAAACAATTAGAAAAATAAAAGTAGTGGCTCAAATATTTACAGTCTCCTGATATTGCCTACATTGAGAGGATTAATTTTGGTCGGTCAAATGAACCAAGGGGTTGGACTTACACATCTTAGGCCAGGTGTATCTCCTCCAAATTTGTTTTCCCACCACTACCAGTATGACCACAGGTCAGGAGGAAGTGTCTCTTGTCCTGGCTGCTGTTGGCAGCATGAATTCCTCCAGATCATTTTCTGTTTTGGTGTGAAGTGGATATGGTGCTCTCCTGATTTACTTCACTGGAGACTGTAGGAGTGAAAGCACTTTGAAAAACATTTGGAAGTCCTCTGCCACAGTGAACAGTGTTATTATTAATACTCCTCGGCAATTCTCATTGGAGGAGATAGTTCAGTGTGGCCCAAGGGAAGGATTTTGCAAGCAGGTGGATCTGTGTTCTGATTCTGGGTCCACCCTTATTAGCTGTGTGATCCTAGTGGGTCAGTCAGGGAACCAGACTCTTCTTCCTTAAGTGAGATAAGCAGTAGCTGTCGTTACTGTGCCCCCTTTTACTTTGCTCCATTAGCTTGGGATGGGAGGTCAACTTCTCCTTCGTTTCCTCTCCTCTGGAAACTTCAGTAGTGCCAAGCTCCATCCTGGAGTTAAAGGGGAGGATTAAAGAAGCCCAGGGCACTTTGTCCTTTATCATCCCCCAAAGTGGTTTCTCATTCCAGAATGTCATCTATATGAAACTCTTCTCATCCCTGAGGAAACCAACCAATTGCCTTTCATTATTTTCTGATTTCTTGGGTACTGGACCTAGAAAGTGGTTCAGAGGGCCAGGTCCAAGCGGCTCTGGGAGGTAGAGGGACAGACCAGCCTTGGGTCTTTCGCACCCTAGCACCCCTGCCTTCCTTGCCCGCCATCTGCAAGCTTTCCAAGGGCAGGTGCTTGTGATGAGGTCATCCATAGTGCCGGTGCTTTGTGGGGTTCTCTTCTCGATCATTCACAAGGGCTGCACCAGGAAGGAATGCATGTGGACTACAGAACCTCCAAGGCCACAGAGAGTTCAGACGTGGTGTGGAAGCAGGAATGTCATTCGTGCCCTACCGAAAGGCAACTAGTTTATATGTAAGAATCTGGACTGGGACACAGGGGATCTGAACAGGGAGCTCTGTAGCCTTGGCCTGGTTTTGGCTTCCTCACCCCTGATATAGGGGGTTGCATTGCCAATGGCTACAAGTCCGTTTGAAAGGAATGGCAACTTTAGTTGCTCAGGCTGTGCCTGTCCCAGGGAAGGGGACTTGTTGTCGCTCAAGGTTAGGGGTGGCTCCTTAAAGGGTCTTGGGGTGGGGTCCTCAGGATGATACCGCAGTCCTCCCTGATACCCGTTTCTTCTTTCAAGTGCCTTCCTCAGTTCCTTCTTGGGCCGTTTGCTAAGAATTTGACCAGTACCGGTTCCTTTCTGATTTTACTTGCTCTAAAGTCAAGTCACTGACAGGCAACCAGGATCAGCGCACCCACCTCTTCTGGCTTCCTGTGTGAGTATAGGGTGTTGTTGCAGGAAGGTGGGGTAGTTCAATGAAATTCACTGCTTTGATGCTGAATTTTGACAAATACTAAAAGTGAAGGGAAAAGGGGGAGGGGAATCCCAACCCAAGCCCGGAGGCTTTTGAGTGGCTCAAAAAATCATTGTACGAAGCCGCAATAAACATCAATCTGCAGGTATGTTATAATTTTCTGTTTTTAAGAGAACGTGGAATGGCTGTAACTGCTTTTGTATCGGAGCAGGGAAGCTGTACCCGAACCTGAAGATCTTTCATCTGTCGTCCCTTAATACATACTCACAAGTACGTCGCAGTCTTGAGGAAGCACAATTAAAAAGGGGGTAATCCTTTCTTCAAGCCCTCAGGTTTAATTTTCATGATTACGGTAGATTATGAGTCATTCTGAGTCTCGGTCTCCAGGAGAGCCAGCGCCTTCTCTCCAGTCCTTTCAACAGTTGTTTATGGCAGTTTCAGCCTCTTTCTGCCTCTCGGAGCCTCTTTATTTTTAAAGCAAGGCAGACAAGGCCGAAAATTATTCCATTAAAGAGGGGCAATTTTTGTAATGGGACTTAGAGTGCTTTGCAGAAGTGCAGGCAAGTTTCTTCAATATCCTGAGCATTATTCGCTCATTTAGTTAAATGATGTTTCTAATTCCCTGGTAATTACGTGTAATGAGGCACTTTTTCTCTTCTTGATGAGACTTTAGCCTAATATGAGATGGCGTATTTTTTCTTTTTTTTTTTTTTCCATGGGGATAATTACCCCTTCCCAGGAAAAGCAGGGTTTGTTGTGCAGAATATAGCAAATTATTTTATTTCCTGCCATCTTGACTGCCAGTAAATTATAAAATTAAGTTTCAGTGGCGCATTAGCACCATTTTGGAAAAAGCTCGAGACTATTTTTCTTTTTCTTTTCTTTTCTTTTCTTTCTTTCTTTCTTCCTTTTTTTTTTTTTTTTTAAATTCATGTACCGCTGTCCTCTGGGACTGTAGAGGCTATTATTCATAGAATAGATGTTTTTCTGCCAATTCCTAGTATTCAAATGTATTGAAGCAGCAACATAGGTTTAATTTTTCTGGCTGATATCCAATGTAGAATGTTCTTGTAAGCGTCTTTGTGTTCAGGTAATTATCATCACAAAGTTAAGTAATATGTCCCCTCTTTTCTATGCTCTCCCCTCACTCCTCCTTTGGATGGCAAATTACCTTTTTTTTTTGTGCAAAGCTTCAATTAGATGCAAAGCAACTAAATTTGAATCACATGAAGGTGGTGACACCAACTATTCAAAGGCAAGAAATTCAGAGTTAATACAGTCACTCTACTTAACTCTTCCTGTTGTTAAAAAGCAGATTTGAAGAGAGGAAAAATAGGAGGAGAGCATCATTAATTAAGTACAATGTCATGTTGAACTTTGGTTTCCCGGATTCAGTGATTTTCGACTAATTTTAAGGAAAGTGTGCGTGCACGTGTGTGTATTCGTGTACATAGTGCGTCTGCTGCTTTTTTGGTTTTTGTTTCTGAAGAAGAAACATTTCTGAGGAAGCAGCGGTAGAATGGGATGGAAGGAGAAAAAGAGAGCTAGGATTGGGAGCCAGGGGGCTTGAGTTTTAGGGCAGAGCCTGTCTGCCTCCACCTAGCTGTGCGGTTTGGGCAAGACGTCTTGGGGCCTCAGTCCCCTCCTCTGGAAAGTGCGCGGGTCCCAGCGGGTGATCTCTGAGTGTTTAGGAACTCAAAAGGTCTTCAGATTAATTAGTGAAGTGGACATGTGCGGGGGTCATTCCAAAGTAGCCTAGATTGGAGGGTGTGTATGTGTGTGTGCGTGTGCGTGGATGCGTGTGTGCGTGTGTGTGTGCGCACGTGTGTTGTGATTCTCTTCTGCTCCATCACCATACCTTGATAAAGAGCCTGGTTCCCAATGGCCTGGCAGTTCCTGTCTGGTGTGTGTTAGTTAAACTGCGGTCCTGGAAGGAGGAAGGATGCTGCCCCGAGCACGTCCACGCAGGACAAGTTTTTCACCTGCCAGCGAACCCAGGGTCCTTGGGCCCAGCATTGTTTCCCTGCGGTGGGAATGCGTCCCTGTGGTTTTTGACCAATGTCCCCATATTTCCCTCTTCTTGAGGGTGACCGAAGACTCTTTTCTGTTTGTTTGCATATCTGAAGTCAACAGCAGGGTACTGAAAACAATACTATCTTTTTCAGATAAATGGGAGTCTGTTTGAGGGGGGCTGACTTCTGCATGTTTGGGGAATGGGGGAGGTTACCAAAATGATGAGTCTTGCTTGCTTGTGTAATTAGCCTGCAACAAAAGCCTCCCATCTGGAGTTTTTACTTTAAGAAACTACTGTTTGGGGTAATTCTATTTTAGGATATTTGTGTTGCTTACTTCAGTTTTCCCCTTGCGATCACCGGGGAGGCTACAGTGCTGCTTCCTGATGGATCGCCTCAGGCATAGCTCCAAGCATGTCCTTTTGCAGCTTAGCACCCACAGGAGTTCCCTGTTGACCGTGGAACAGCGTAAACTCCACATCCCAGGGTGGACCAGACGGTGGGCCCTAGAGTCAGATGGACAAGGGTCTGAGTTCTCCAGCTAGCACATTTACATGCTCTGTGAGCTTGGTCAAGTTGCTTAACTTCTCTAAGTCTCAGTTCCCTCATCTGTGTAATGGGTATCGTAGTCATACCTCACAGGGTAAAATGAGACAGCACGTGTAAAATCCTTAGCAGAGAGCCTAGGATTTAACTGCTTAGTTGTGTGAGCTGCTGTTGTTGATGTTATTATTATGATCTCACCTTGTACTGTTGGCTTAGATGTTTAGATGTTTCAGATGTTTGAATGCTGCGTTCAGCCACTATTCCCCTAACCCAAGCTCTCCAGTCCTTGTGCCTCTGTTTATATGGGTTCGTCTGCCTAGCATCCTTTCTTGCTTGCTTCCTGTGCCATGAGCTCGTTCACACTCTTGTTGCCGTATTCGTCAGATATTCATGGAGCACCCAGTACTTGCTGGTCCCGCTTGCCTGTGGTGGCTCATCTCAGATGTGCCTTTGCTGACTGCCCTGGTGGGAGGGGGCCCTCTCTCTGTCACTTCCCAGACTCGGTGCTAGTATGGTGGCTCCAATGGGGGTGCTATGTGCGTGGGGACTAAAGTGAATGGAATCACTTTGGGGATCCCAGCACCTCCCCTAGGCCTGTTTGGAGCTTGCGCTGTCTTGCTAGTGGAATTCCCTTTTCGGAACCCCTTTGGCACCGAGACTCCCTATGACGGTTCTTGGTCCTCACTGCTTGTCCCATGGCTGTGTGCATGGCGAAATGACCAAACACAGGCTTCCCACTTAGCAGCGTGTGGCCTTGGGCGAGTCTCAGAGGCTCTCTGTACCCTGTCAATTTCGCACACTTGATATGACGGCACCTCTTATGGAGCGCTAGTGTGAGGACGAAGCGGGGCAGGTGAGCACTTAGCTCAGTGCACGGCACGCAAGAAAAGCTCAGTGAGTGGCAGCAGCTATCGTTGTCATTGTAACTACTATTACTCGTTTTTCTACAGGAGAAAGAAGGGTCTCAAACCTGGCAGCTGCTACCCATCACATGGACAGCTCTTAAACATAGATTGCTGGGCCCCTCCTTGACCTCCTGAATCAGGACGGCCAAGATGGGTTCTGGGAATGTGTTTGCCTTGTGTTTATTGGATGGCTCTGGAGCTCAACCTGGGAAACTGTGAGAGGCGAGCTTCTGGCACTGCCAAGAACCTGTGTTCTATGGGGTCAAATACCCCTGTGTTGTATTATGAAGTGCACCCTGTATGGGGTTGGATAGGTCCCCACAAAATTTATGCCCCCCTAGAACCCGTGAACGTGACCATGTTTGGAAATAGGGTCTTTGCAGACGTAGTCAAGTTAAGATGTGGCCCTAGTGGGTGGAGGTGGGCTCTAAATCCAGTGTCACTGGTATCCTTGTAAGATAAAGGAAATTTGGACACAGAGATACACACAGAGGGAAGCCGGAAGCAGAGATAGGAGTGATGCAGCCACAAGCCAAGGAGGGCCTGGGGCCACGAGAAGCTGGAAGAAGCAAGGTCCTCCCCCAGAGGCTTTGGTAGAAGCACAGCCCTATGAACACCTTGATTTTGGCCTTCAACTTCTGGGCTCCAGAACTGTGCGAGAACAGATTTCTGTTGTTCGAAGCCACCAGGTTTGTGGTCATTTGTTACAGCAGCCATAGGACACTAATACAGGCTCTCCGTCACATTCTGATAATCCCGCATTTAGGCAGGAACTCTGCTGATGAAGCCTATTTGTGAATACTTTGACATGTTTCTGGCATTTATAAACATCTGTACACATTTTCGAAAAGAATTTCCCCCTTCAGAGAGATGGTCTTGATACATTTTAATTTTTTAATTTAATTTTTTATTTGTTTTAACCTTATTGAGGTAGGATTGACATAGAACATTGTGTAAGTTTTAGGTATACAGCGTATTGACTTGATGCACTTATATATTGTGAAATGATTCCCACCATAGCACTAGCCAACACCTCCATGACCTCACAGAATTACCATTTCTTGTTTGTGGTGAAAATATTGAAGATCTACTCTTGTAGCAACTTTCAAGTATTATAACACAGTATTAAGTATAATTGCCACGCAGTACATTAGATCCCCAAAACGTATTCACCTTAAACTCGAAGTTTGGACCCTTGACCAACATCTCTCCGTTTTCCCCACACTTGGACCCTGGGAACCACCATTCTGTTCTCTGTTTCTATGAGTTTGGCTTTCTTAGATTTTACATATAGGCGTGATCATGCAGTATTTATCTGACTTATTTGAGCATAATGCCCTCAAGCTCCTTCCATGTTGTTGCAAATGGCAGGATTTCCTTTTCTCTCATGGCTGAATAATATTCCAATGTATATTTGCATCACATCTTTATCCATTCATCAGCTGATGGAGACTGAGGTTGTTTCCATGACTTGTGAGTAATGCTGCGGGGAACCGAGAGCTGCAGAAGTCTCTTTGAGATGCTGATTGCTTTTCCTTTCGATACAGGACCAGAAGTGGGATGCCTGGATCATAGAGTAGTTCTCTTTTTAACTTTTTGAGGAACCTCCATTCTGGTTTCCATAGTGGCTGCACCAGTTTGCATTCCCGCCAGCAGTGCACAGGGTCCCCTTTTCTTCGTGTCCTTACCAACACTTGTTGTCTCTTGTCTTTTTGATGACAGCCATTCCAAGGGGTGTGAGGTGATACCTCGTGATTTCGATTTGTGTGTCCCTCACGAATAGTGATGTTGAGCACCATCTTATGTATCTGTTGGCATCTGTACCAACACATTGTTAAGCGGATGGTTAAATGCTGAGGGCATGAGATGCCTCTTGGCCATGTGGGACTGGCCAGATCTCAGGTCCCATGTCTGCTCAGCCCAGCCTGAGCCTCCCTAGGGAGGAAGCCAGCATCTGGCCCAGCTGGATGCAGGCTTCCAATTGTTCGTTGCTATCTTGAAGGAACGTTGGGGATGTTCAATGGCCATCTCAAGGGAGATGAGGTCACTAGGGCAGGTTCCTGGCCGTGTGTAGCCTCAGTTTTTCCACCTCTAAAATGGAACTACTAACACCCTAAATTGTTGTGGGTGAATGAGCATCAAATGAAATCAAGACTGTGTGACTTAACTCTGCTGTGCAGGGCTGTGTAGATAGTTTCCATTGCTCTTATTTCTGTTTTACTTTGGTGAGCTGACTCACCAGGTTTTGAAACATACATGGAGACAAAATCGGTGTTGCAATCTCAAGCTACAACTCTGGAGCCTTTATTAAAGGAGAAAGAATTTTTTTCATTTGTAAGAATGAAAAATGGTAGAGGAGGCCTATGTGGCACTGAGTTCAAGAAAGAGAGCAATTGGCCACTGGCGATGGGGACATTCTGGAAGATTCTGTAACCTTTGCTTAAGTGCTTGTTCACCGCAGCCACTCTGGACTCTCTTCACTGAAACATCTTCCCCAGAGTTCAGGTGCCCTCCTGTCGCTCCTCAGGTGGCCAGAGGTGGGGGCTGAGGGAGCAGGTGAAAACGAAGAGGGCTGGAAAGTTCTTCTTAGCATAGGAATCAACACAGATTTGAATATTCAGTCCTAAGGGTTATAAATAATGTGAGTTTTCATTGATGTGTAAGCGGAGCTACATTTAGTACAATAATTAGTTATTTGATTACTTTTGTTTTAGCCTGAAGTAGAGGACAATTGACAAATGTGAATACCTCTGAGACTGATGGGGCCCAGTAAACTAACTTTATTTATTACAAAATGCAATTTTATTAATATGAATTGACAGTAATTAATTTGCTAGTGTTGATGTTGTTAATAATTGCATGTAATTTATGAAATATTTATGCTAGAGCAGAATAAAATAATGCATAGGTCCTCTGGCTTATTTGTTAAAAAGTCTGAATATTTCAACAAAGATTTCTAATTCAATGCATTCGTATTGTAGTGTTTTGAAATCCCACAAAATAACAAAAAAACATTTTAATTGCATTGTGCCTTCACGTTCCTTAGTTTAGCAGTTCTTAACTTGATTTCCAGGCACTTTCAGGAATACTGAAGCCTGTACTTTGGGGCCCATGAAATTCCCTGAAATTAAACAGGACGATGCAGTTTTTGCAAGTCTACTCCCAAAGATTACCACTGCATCATCTAATTTAATCTTCATAAAAGCTTTAAAAATGGTTATTTTATTCCCATTTCACAGATAAGGAAACCAAGGCTCGGAGAGCAGTCTTGGCTCTAAGTCGCGTGCAGTTTGGAAGTGGCAGAGGGCAAGCCTCAGCCCTGGCT
The DNA here is from genome assembly GCF_017311325.1 of Ursus maritimus. NCBI lineage: Eukaryota > Metazoa > Chordata > Mammalia > Carnivora > Ursidae > Ursus > Ursus maritimus. The sequence goes on along the minus strand of NW_024426885.1, from coordinate 8,781,101 downwards.
CCTCTGGCTTACAAATCCAGAACCCATGGATTTGTAGTGAAATCTCATTTTGCTTTTATTCCAATTTTTTTTTTTTTTTTCTGAATGAAAGTATGGACTGTTTCCCCCTCCTAATTCAGTTTGGGCCTCTTGTTCCTAGAAAAGGATTGTAATTGGAGAGAATCACAATTGAATTGAGCTAATGTGATCAGCAACAAGGGGCTGGAGTCTGTGACCCGGCTCTGTCGAGGCCTTCAGTCACTGTCTCGCTTCAGAGGATCCCTCCCCGTTCTGGAGGCTGCAGGCGGCGGGCCAGAGGGCGGCTGTGCCCAGGGGGCAGGAGAGGCAGCTGTGGATGCTGGAACATGCCCCCAGCAGTCCTGACTCAGTCCCTAAGTCCCAGGGCTGACTTTATGGGCATGTGACCTGCTCCCATACTGAGAAGGGGCCTGAGTTTGCTTTCGTGTTCTGTTGTCACCATCTTGAAATTCTTAATAACGCTGGAACAAGGGACTGTGATGTTTCATTTTGCACTGGCCCCCAAAATTATGTAGTGGGTTCTGCACTCCCTCTGGAAATCTGAAGCAATTATTTTGCCTTTTGGAGCCTCAGCTCGTCATCTGTGAAATGGGGATAAGATATTTAAGATCACAAGATTCTTGAGGGGGTTAAATGAGAGCATGCCCGTGAATGCCTTATAAATTCTAAAGTCCAACGCCAGTGCCAGGGATGTGTATTAGAGATTGTCTTCTCCAGCATCTGTGTATTCCAGCTCTCACTGGAGTGAGCAAGAGCTGGAGCTTCTCCAGAAAGAGGTAGCTGAGAGACAGAATTCAGTCCAGGGTTCTTTCTGAACCCCTCTGGGCTGTGTCCTGGGTTGGAGATGTCGGACAATTAAAAACCACCAAACCCACGACCATAGACAATGCAGGATCATATGTTTGCCCCCCCCCCATTCTTGGCTGGGCAGCCTCAGAGGCCAGCTCTAGAGCCAAACTGACACAGGAAGGGTTAGGGTTCAAGAAGCCATCCCTATGGTCCATGTATTTCTACCTTTCAGGCACATACCCTGCTCGTTTGAGAGGAAAAGAAAAATGCTTTCTACACCAAGTTTCCAACTCACCAATCATTTTTCTAGCTGTGACCTCAGACACATTTTCCTCTCTGAACCCTGTTTTCTCGTTTGTACACTGATCATAATAATTACGGTTATCTCCTGAAGCTGGCAGGGGTATCAGACAAGAAAATGCAGGTAGAGTTCCTAACACAGTGCTCGGCCCGTCGTAAGCCCTCAGTAGGAATGAGCTCTTCTTGGTCTTCTTTTTCTGATTATTATTAATTAATAAAATCTGTGCGGGCAAGAGATGCTGGGCTCTCTTTGACAGGATAGATGAAGGCTTAAACTGAGGGTTGGGGAGCTACTCTGAGCTTGCCAAGCCCCTCCGCTGGCCCACCTCCCCCATTTTCTCCCGCTGTTAATCCTCCATGAGTAGGCCAGGAGACTTGTCACCTCCATGGGCTCGAACCCCCCAAACCTGGGGAGAGGTGGCAGGTGGGGGCTGTGCTACGGCAGCGGGTTCCTTCTTCCCTGAACCTTGATTTTCGCCCTCAGACAGGGTCTTAGTGATCTCGCTGCACTAGCAGTGTGAGTTAAGTGTCTGTACCGGAGTCTACGTGATTATGAGCTGCTTGTGGGGACAGAACTTTATTCCATGCTGCATTCCACACACCTTACCTGTGCCTCGCTCTGTGCGGGGCCAGCCCTGAGGCTGATTCCCAGTGAAAACCTGGTGAAGAGACAATGAAACCAAACCTTGAAAGGAAAGGACCTTCTAATTATAGAGAGCACTTTTTTTTCTTTTTTCTTTTCTTTTTTCCTTTTCTTTTCTTTTCTTCTCTTTTCCTTTTCTTTCTTTTCTTTCTTTCTTTCTTTCTTTCTTTCTTTCTTTCTTTCTTTCTTTCTTAACCATTTTAACCATTTTTAGGTGTACCATTCAGTGTGGCATTAAGCAACCATCATCACTATCCATTTCCAGAACTTTTTCATCACCCTATACTAAAATTATACTCATTAAACAATAACTCCCCAGTCTGCCTTCTCCAGGCCCCGCAACCACCATTATCCTTCCTGTCTATGAATTTGCTGATTTTAGGGACAGCTTATATAGTGGAATTCCACTGATATCGTGGAGTCATACAACGTCTGTCCTTCTGTATCTGGCTGCTTTCACTTAGCGTGTTTTCAAGTTTCATCCATACTATAGCGGATAGCAGAGATTCATTCCTTTTTTTTTTTTTTTTTAAGATTTTATTTATTTATTTTAGAGGGAGATAGAGAGAGAGAGAGAGAGAGAGGGAGCGTGCGTGGGTGGGGGTAGGGCCAGAGGGGGAAAGAGAGAGAATCCCAAGCAGACTCTATGCTGAGCACAGAGCCAGACGTGGGGCTCAATTTCACAACCCCAAGACCATGGCCTGAGCCAAAATCAAGAGTCAGACGCTTAACCTCCTGAGCCACCCAGGTGCCCCTCATTTTTATGGCTGAATAATATTCCATTGTATGGATAGACCACCATTTGGTTGATCCATTCATCAGTCAATGGACAAATGGGGTCGTTCGGGTTGTGTCCACCTTTGGCTGTTGTGAATAGTGCTGCCAAGATTGTGTCTAAGTATCTGTCTGAGTACCTACTTTCAGTTCTTCTGGATATATACCTAGGGATGGAATTGCTGGGTCATATGATAATTCCATGTTTAACTTTTTGAGGAACCACCCAACTGTTTCCCACGGTAGCTGCAGCATTTACATCCCCACCAGCAATGTGTGACGGCTCCCTTTCTCTACATCCTCGCCAACACTTGTTATTTTATTTTATTTTATTTTATTTTATTTATTTATTTTTTTAAAGATTTTATTTATTTATTTGACAGAGATAGAGACAGCCAGCGAGAGAGGGGACACAAGCAGGGGGAGTGGGAGAGGAAGAAGCAGGCTCATAGCGGAGGAGCCTGATGTGGGGCTCGATCCCGTAACGCCGGGATCACGCCCTGAGCCGAAGGCAGGCGCTTAACCACTGTGCCACCCAGGCGCCCCAACACTTGTTATTTTAGATAGCACTTTTAACCGCTAGGCAATCTCATTCTTCCCTTAAATACACAGGCACCGTGGCTTAAAGTAGACTTTCATTTTAAGCGGGAAGAAGGAAAGGAGAGGGCCTAGGAGAGACACGGTCATTCACCTTTGCTCCGCGATGCTGGTGGCAGCCCTGGTCGGGAGATCTCCGGCTGGAGCTGCTGACCACTCACGTTCCAGTGACAAGAGCATTAGGGAAGTGGAAATGAAGGTGGCAGCCTTCTCCTTCCACTCTTGCTGAATTCTGGCCAAAGAATGGAATGCAAGTTTGTCTCCATGTGACCTGCCGCGACAAGTAACGAACTGGTCTCTGGGCAGAGGTGTGGGTGATGTGTGGAAGCCGGGGTTCCCGAGCGGCAGGATGAAGGTAACGGGCACGGTATGCTGAGGAGCCGGGCATTTCGGGTTTGCAACTCCTTGTTTCAGGCATCCGCGAAACTCACGAGGACACCGAGCCATCGACTCTGCCTGCCCTTCACATGGGGTCCTGACGGGTGCCAGTTGGAGGCTGCTGCGTGGAAATGGTGGCCTGGGGTTCCAGAAGACAGTGCCCTAGCCCACAAGGCCCCCTGTGCAGCAGCGTGCCTCAGCTGAAGGCAAACGGCCTGGGGGGGCCCGAGGGTGCCCGAGGGTGCCGGCGTTGCTCAGCGCCGAGAGCCCGTCTGGGTCTGCTAGAGATCCTGAGCCGTCTCAAGGCAGTGACCAAGGCAAAGGGAAGGGACCCGTCTTCACTGGTGTAGCTGGCTGCCTCCCGTTGGGGCTGAGGCCAGCAGGGGACTCCCAGTGCCGCAGCGTCTGTCACTGCTGATCTGTGGCACAGGACTGATGTGCAGGGACAGGGGTCAGGCCCTTAAGTGAAGGTCGATGGAGAGAGGCAGAGACAGAGCATGTGTCAATGACCACTATGTCCCCAACACTCTGGGCTCAGTGCCGGGGGAGGGGTGGCGGGCAGAGAATCAGCACCTTGCCTTCTTGGGCTCTTGCCCTCCTGGTCTCCTCCTTGGGCAGCGAGTGGTGTCTGTCATTTATCAAGTGCTTTCGGTGTGTGAGGCACCTTGCCATGCACTTGACAGGCGCCTTTCCACCCACCCTGTGGTGGGGATGCCCAGCTTCACTTTACAGGGTGGCCTGAATTGTGTTATGACACGTCCCAGTTGAGTGACCTTGGGCTAGTCACTTCACCTCTCTGAGCCTCAGTTTCTTCATCTGAGAAGTGGGGATAATGATCTTCACGGGGACATTAAACGGGAAAGCACTCTCTGTAAAGGAAAAAACATGTTTTACTTGTTAGTGCTGAGGGGACACAGAGTACCTTATCACAGAGCTGTGCTGCCAGAAGAACTCATGAAGATGTTAACGAGTAAGAAGGAAAACTTGGCATATCTTACGTGTTCAGGTGCAAATACCAAAGAAGTTGTGCGTACTGTAAGCAATGCCTGCAGAAACAGCACAGCTAGTCGGGAGTCAAACTCTGGACCTTCAGAGGTCAAAGGCCATGTCCTTGGGCACCACACTGAAGGCCCCCGTTAGCCTACACGAGTCTCAAAATCCTGCTGTGCCACAGGCCAGGAGGGAGGTAATAACCCCCTTAAAAGATGGGGAAGCCGAGAGGGAGGGCCTGATACATCTAGAACCCAAGCTGGGGGCTGAGTTTGAGGATATTTATTTTCGGGTGCTAGGGTCTAGAATGCATCTTTCATTCATATATTTAAGAAATGTTTATTGAGCAGCAATTATGTACCAGGGGCTGATTGGGGCGCTCGGGTGAACAAAATCAGATAGAGCTGTAGCCCCCTTGGAGTTTTTGGGCTGTGGGGGAGGCTGAAGGAGCCGCGCTGAGGACGCAAGCTCCTGCAAATGACAAACCCCTGATACGATGAGGGCCCAGAAAAGGCCGCTGGGGGAGCTGCCCGAGGAAGTGATGAAGGACTAGAAAGGAGGATAGTGGGGCAGGGGAGCTGAGCAAAGGCCCTGGGTCAGGTGCAAGGGGCTGTGACATCGGAGCTGAAAGCAGGCGATGAGGGTGGTACGATGGAAGGTGGGGGTGGAGGGGAATGCGGGATTAATATGGGGCCTGTGCCAGTGCCTAGAGCAGAGGAAGTATGAGGGTGGGGGTGGTGGGTGAGGGTGGGCTCCCTCTGTGTCACACACCTGTGCCCCATCTCCCCGGGGTTTCTGTGGTGTGCTCCAACACCTGCTGTCTCGGAACCAGAGGCAGGCCAGTTGAGTGAGTTTAAGAGGGAGCTCGGTCTTTCTGGCAGCCATCTGGGGAAAGACTCCAGCAGGAGAGAGATTGGCAAGAGAGCAGGAGTTTCCCAGAGTGAAGGGGTACTCTTTTCTCACTTGGAGGCCTGGGTGCTGGGATACACCCCGTCTGCCTGCTTGACATCAGCCTCTGCCACTCCACCTGGCCCGATCCGGGACTTAAGATGGGCCAAATCATGATTCCTTGAGGGTGATGGAGAGACTGAAGGTGTCCCTAAGCAATGTGGTGCCAAGTGTCTGAAGGAGGAGCGTCAGCTAGGGACAGAGGAGTTGGGGAAGGCTCACAGGGTGCATGACGGCCACCCGTCTGGGGTTGTGGGATCAGAGCTGGGGTTCTCCAATACTGAGTTGGGTTTGCTCAGTCTCATGATTTCTGAGGAACATCGGCTTGGGTAGGTGTCCTCATTTTTCCTGGTGTATTAATGATCTATTGCTAGATAACAAATCACCCCAAAACTTAGTGGCTTCAAACATAAAACCATGATTTCAAATAGCCTGTGGCTCAGGAATCTAGGAGTGGCTTGGATGGTTTGGGCTGAGGGTCCCTAAGGAGGCTGCAGTCAAGCTGTTGGTAGGTTGTCCAGTTGTCTCGAGGCTGGACTGGGGCTGGAGAATTTTTCTCCAAGGTGACCCACTTGCCTGTCTGGCAAGTTAGTGCCAGCTGTTGGCAGGAGGCCTCAGGTCCTTTCCACATGGACCTCTCCATGGGGCTGCCTGAGTGTCTTCACAACATGGCGGCCAGCTTCCCTGAGACAGGGAGGTCCAAGAGAGAGCAGGGTGAAAGCAATGACTTCCAGGACTAGCCTCAGAGGTCACACTCTGACATTTCAAGACTTACTCTTGGTTTCACAGGACAGCTCTCTTCCATACGAGGGGACCGCATAAGGATGCAAATACCCAGAGGTAAGATCACTGGGGACCATCTTGTTGGCTAGCAACTCCACCTGGCCTCAGAGAGCAACTGTGTCTGCCCAGCTGCCTTCCTGCGAGAACAGATGTCGATCCTGTGTGGGGAAGAGCTCGGAGAAGTGGGAGTGTGGGGTGTGCTGGGGTGGCTAGAAGCTCGGCTCGGTGCTCGCCAGAATGAGACGTCAGAATGTGGATGTGCTGTAAGTGTCAAACACACTCCGGTGTTCCAAGACTTAATATGACAAAGAGAATGTAAATGAACTCATTAAATGTCGAAATGATATTTTGGAGGGTGCGCTAAAGACATTTTTTATTAAAATTAATTTCACCTGTTTCTTTTCATTTGTTAATTTGGTTACTAGAAGACGTAAAATTACATATGTGTGGTTGGCATTTTATTTCATCGGATAGCACTGGCCTAGGCCGTGAGCCTGGGACTGCTGTCCTTGTGCATTTCTCCCCAGAACTTCCGAGGGGCTCAGTGCATGGTGGGATCAATATACGTCTGAGTGAGTGCTCTGAACACAGCAGGCATCCAAGAAATGTTGAATAGGCAGCTTAGGGGAGGGGGAATGCCAGGATCTTTGGAGTCAGACACACCCGGTTTCAAATCCTGACTCGATTCCCGGGCTCCCTAACCTCCCTGACCAGAGATTTCCCCATCTATAGCATGGGCCAGCCAGTCTGCTCTGCTCCGTCAGAGGAAAATGCAAAGGAGGTGTGGCTCTGCACTGAGGGGAGGGTTCATTACGCAGGGGCTGTAGTATAAATGCCTGCTGGCCTCAGGCTGAAAGCACCTGAGGGGCTTGGGGCGGGCACGAGGCTGTGGAGGGCAGCACAGAAGCGCGGCCAGGCCTGCGCCCGCACCACCCGCCGCATGCTGGCTGTTGGCAGAAGGGGCTCTCGATTTCTGATTTTCCTGTTCTGTTGCTGTGCCCTCCTGCGGGCTCGGCTTGATCCCTGATGGAGGCTACCTGCTCGGGGGAGACTAGATCAGCCTGTGTGACACCGTACCATCCCCTTAGCACATCACGGTGACAACTTGGAGCAGGTGCCTCTCGACAGGGGAGGCGAGTCCCGGGGCAGCGGTGCCAGGGCATGTCAGAGGGACAGCCCGTGTCCCCAGGGCTCCCTCCCCCGGGGCCTGCCCTCCTCGACCCCTCCCCTGAGAACCGGCTCTGAGCTCCATACCCTGTCTCTGTTCCCAGAGGCACTGGAGACAAAAGGGAGACCTGTTTTCCGTTATCAAGACACAAAATCCTTACACTTAATTAAAACGTGCCATGGCAACCAGCTTGGAGCGGGTAGCTGGGCTCGGAGTGGCCATCTCTGCTGAGGGTGATGCCCACGTGCTGCTCCTTTGTTCCCGGCTCCAGGAGCGGCAACCATCCTTTTGTGAGTGTGGCCTTTGTCTGTAGCGCCAGGGGCAGAAACTTGGGGCCACGGTGCAGCTGACGTCTGTGGCCTTTTTTGGGCCATCCAACCTCTCCAGGCTAGGAAGGCCGGCAATCCCAGAGCAGGCATGGCCCAGCCTCTAACATCTGAGGGCCACGCTGGGGTCACGGGTGGTGACCAGATGCAGTCCCCACACTCTAGAGCTGCTGGGTGAGACACACACAGCGGTTAAGGACTTTGGGGGGTGTGGGAGGTGAGTGGCTGAGTTGGGGGGCAAATCTGAGAGGACTTTCTGGAGGAGGGGCTGCTGGAGTGATAAGAGAACGGGGAAAGGAAGAGTGTGGTGGAAGGAGTGGCACAAGACCAGGTGTGGCGGTGAGAAAGAGTGTGGCCTGTGGAAGCTTGTGCAGGTCTGTGCTCCTGCACCGGGAAGTGCCAGGAGCCAGCAGTAGCATTCAGGAAGTGCCAGGAGCCGGCAGTGGCATTCAGGAAGTGCCAGGAGCCAGCAGTGGCATTCAGGAAGTGCCTGGCGGAGGGGCATGGATGCCAAGCGGTGTGGGTGATAAGAAGCCACAGAAGATTGCTAAGTAGATCAGAGTCAGGTCAGAGGCTGCTGAGCCGGGTTGTGCTGGAGAAACTCAGATGGCCCCTCTGTCTCCCTGCGAGGTCTAGACTGGTGCTGTGCCCACCAGGGGATCCTGCTGGGCAGAGTGTGGTGACCTCCGAGAACACCCACGCCCACCACAGAAGGACACGCAGAGGGACTTGACTCCTCTGAGCCTTGGGGTTCTCATTTTTCACATGAGGTAGAGAGAAAACCACTCGCGGGAAGGACATAGCAAGTGCTTGCTGCCTGTAGGTCTTCAACACGTGACGCCTGTTGTTTCCAGTTAAAAGTGATACACAGTGGATCAAGCCCAGGGGCATTCACTTACATCAGAGTCCGCCACTTCAGGTGTCTCCAGGATTCTGAGGGCTTTCGTGGCTGGCTGGGGAGAGAGAGAGAGAGCACTGTAGGGAAGTGACTTCCTTCTTTAGCCGTGGTAGAGAACCCGCTAGAACACAGGGACAGGGTAAAGCTCTCCTTGACTGAAGGGAGCCTAGTGCCTGCTCCCCAAGATGTGAGCCTAGTGCCTGCCCCCCTGGGGGCATCCGTTTCATCCACTGCCCGCACACAGGGGGCATCAGATTCCATGGTACCGACGAAGAAGGGTGGTGTTGACCAGGCAGCCCGAGCAGATGTCCGGAGATGCCGGGCCGGTGGTGACAGCATTGGCTGTGGCCAAGAGTCGCTGGACTTGGATTTAAGAGCCAGGAGTGCGAGGTTATACATAGCTGCCTCAATGCCTTTAATTCAAGTCCTGTGATTAGGGCTTCTTACGCGTTCCAGATGCTTCTAGGTTGCCTTTGGGCTATTGCAGAGAGAACAGAGGTGCTTGGGTTGTGTGTCTCATGGCTTTAGACTGGCTAGGAAAAGGCAGAGCCGGCATGGCAGGCACTCACCAGAGTGGGGAGCCCAGAAACTTCATGGGGGGGACTTCTGGGTGCAGAGACAGACTGCATCTCAGTACAAAGGCTGTTGCGTGGGTGGAGTAAATTTCTAGGGTCTTTTAAAAGCCATAAGCACAGAGGCTCTGGTTTAAGAGCCTCATGGACAGTGATTTTTTAGGTCATTTGTACAGCATGAGCTCCCCCCCACCCCCAGTCCAGTTTTACCCTTTGTCTTCTCTGGGCCAGCTTGGAAAAGAGGAACTGGTTTTCCTTAAATATGGGCTGCTGCATGCGATTCAAATAGGGGCAGTCTAAGGACCCTGGTGACTCCTCAGTTCTCTTGTAAGGTTTAGGACTTGGAATGAATTAAAACACCAAAGGCAAGAAGCCTAGAAGGGAGAAATGATGGCTCCCGCTGGCTCCTCCCGGCGCCCGTGGCTCCCGTGGCAATCCGCCCCACGGGGAGCCCGAGTCACTAAGAGGGAAATGGTCCAATTCAGGACCGGTTAGAAATTGGGCTCATATACCAGCCATTAGGGAACTTTACTCGATGAGAAAATGAGAACTTTTTGTAGTTGCTAAAGAGAGCACCATTTTTAATTTGACCTTGTCTTGGCCGTGGGAGATGGGGTGCTTTATCTGAAACTCAAGTGCTCAGAGTAGGAAGAAAAAGAAAGCCACTGGTGTGAGGAGGGGAGGCCAGGCTGTGTCCTGTTCCCCTGAGGCCGCATGTCTCCCAGGTCCCTGGAGCAAGTGCTAGAGAAAAGACAAGGTCCGGGTGCCAGGGTGGCATCTGCCTTCGGCTCGGGTCCATGATCCTAGGGTCCAGTGTTCGAGTTCCATGTCCGGTTCCCTGCTCAAAAGGGAGCCTGCTTCTCCCTCTCCCTCTGCTGCTCCCCCTGCTTGTGCTCTCTCTCTCTCTGTCAAATAAATAAATAAATAAGATCTTATTAAAAAAAAAGAAAAGAAAAGGAAAGCCAGGGTCAGCAGTGCCTGGGTGGAGGCTGTGATGGAAGATGGGCTAAAGATGCCATCTACATTGGCCCACAGCACTAAGTGGCTTAGTACTTGTAGCAAGTGACCTTTTTAATCAAGGTTTAGAAGATGCAGTTTTGCAGTAGCCCGAACAAAGCCCAAGACTGGGGGGTTGGAAGAGGTTTGAGGGGCCAGAGTGGTGGGGGGGAGTTGCTTCAAAGAAGAATTAGGGGAAAAAAGGAGAGACTTTTATGCACGGTACTTCTTCTTTTTTTTTTTTTTTAAGATTTTATTTATTCATTCAACAGAGAGACAGCCAGTGAGAGAGGGAACACAAGCAGGGGGAGTGGGAGAGGAAGAAGCAGGCTCCTAGCGGAGGAGCCTGATGTGGAGCTCGATCCCATAACGCCGGGATCACGCCCTGAGCTGAAGGCAGACGCTTAACCGCTGTGCCACCCAGGCGCCCCTATGCACGGTACTTCTAATCCCAAGAATCTGTGACTTGAGCGGGAAATCAGCTTAAATAGAAGCCTACAGAAAACGGCTGAATGAAGCCTCCAGAAAACGGATGAATTTCTTTTTCTCTTTCCTTTTGTTTTTAAGATTTTAGTTGTTTGACAGAGAGAGCACAAGCAGGGGGAGAGGCAGGCAGAGGGAGAGGGAGAAGTATGCTCCCAGGTGAGCAGGGAGCATGATGCGGGGCTCGATCCCAGAACCCTGGGATCATGACCTGCGCAGAAGGCAGGTGGTTAACCGAGTGAGCCACCCCGGAGTCCCAAGGATGAATTTCTCTAAAATGATAAGTCTTGTAAGTCATGTGGAGACGATCACTGTCAGAACTGACAGTGAGGGATGAGGGTGGCCCGTTGCCTGAACCCAGGCCCCCTCCCTCACAGTAACACAAAAACTCAGCAGTCTTGGCCTATGTAGTAGGTATGTAGTGGGTGCTCGTTTTGGCTTTAATTTGAATTTCTTTATTACAAAAGTCGTTAATTACCTTTTCATGTTTATTACATTTGGATTTCCTCTTTGGAAAATGTCTATTCAAGTCCTTTGTCCTTTAAAAGTCATTGGATTGTTTGAGTTTATCAAACTGATTTCTGAGACTTCTTTACATTTTCTGGATCTGAGCCCTTTGTCGGGTTTACGTGTTTCAGATTTCTTTCTGCTCTGTGGCTTCCCGTTTTCTTAATAGTATGTTCTGATAAACAAAAGTTTTTAAGGTAGTCAGTGTTATTGGCATTTTCCTTTATGGTTAATATTTTGTCTAATTTTTCCCACAAAGAGACTGTTTTGCATTTAGGTCTGTAATCTGCCTAGAATTGATTTTTGAGTATGGCGTGAGTTAGAGGTTCAATTAAATTTTTTTCCATATAGATACCAGATTGTCCCACCTACATTTATCATCCTAATTCATCGCTTTGCATCTACCTTTACAATAAATCAAGTAAATCAGGTGTCCATATATGCGTGGATTTGTTTCTTGATTTTATATTCTGTTCCATTGGTCTGTTCGTTTCTCCTTAAGCCAGTGAGGTCCTGCATTGACAGTTTCACGATAAGTTTTATTTTCTGCTTTTAATATGTGGCGGGACAACCCCTAACTTGTTCTCAAGAGTTTCTTGGCTGATGTTGGCCCTTTGCTTTCCTATATAAATTTTAGAATCATCTTTCAATTTATAAAAAAATATCTGTTGAGATTTTGCTTTCGAACTTCCTTGAATCTATTGATTATTTTAGGGGGAGAATTGGCATTTTTGCAATGTTGGGTCTTCCAATATGTGAGCATGATATATCGCTCCGTTTCCTTAAGTCTTCTTTAATTTCTTTCATAGTTACGTATCTTTCTCTAGGACTTCAGTGTCTTCTCCTAGATATGTTTATAAGTACTTGCTATTTTTGATGCTATTGAAAATTGTATCATTAAAGCTTTTTTATTATCTGCGTTCTATATAGAAATATAATTATCTTTATATATTGATTTTTTAAATCAAGGAACTCTGTCAAATTCCCTTATATATTTTTAAATTTTTATTAACATATAATGTATTCAAATTCCCTTATAAATCATAATAATTTATCTAAGGATTCTTTTTTTAAAAAAGATTATTTATTTATTTATTTTAGAGATGGGAAGAGAGAGCATGAGCAGGGAGAGGGGCAGATGGAGAGAGAGAGAGAGAGAGAATCCACAAGCAGATTGCCCGCTGATCCCAGAGACTGACACGGGGTTTGATCCTAGGACCCTGAGATCATGACCCAAGTGGAAACCAAGAGTCAGCCGCTTAACTGACTGAGCCACCAGTGCCTCTAAGGATTCTTTTAGGTTTTTTTTTTCTGTAAACAATAATACCATCAGTAACAAATAATGACAGTTACATGTCTTCCTTTCTTTTCCTTACCCCGTTTATTTGTTTCTTTGCCTTATTGAACTGGCTAGACCTTCTGTTAAAATGGTGACTAGAAGGATGGTAGAAGACATTATTGTCTCATTTGTGATCTCAAAGAGAAAACTTTCATCATTTCACCATTAAGTATAACGTTTGGAGAGAGTACATATCCTTTATCCATTTTAGGAGGCTTCCCTCTATTTTTGGTTTATTACAACTTTTTTTTCATCAAGAAGGGACAATAATTTTTTTTTTTAAGATTTTATTTTTTTAAAGTAATCTCTACACGCAATGTGGGGCCGGAACTCACAACCCTGACTGAGATCAAGAGTCACATGCTCCACTGACCGGGCCGGCCAGGCACCCCAGGGACAATGAATTTTATCAAGTGCTTCTTCTGTATCTATGAAAAATATCAAATTTTCTTTTTTAGTCTGTGAATGTGGTAAAATACATTCACTGATTTTCTAATGTTAAACCAACCTTGAATTCCTGGGAAAAATTCAGCTAGTTATATAACATCATATTCTTTTCATATATTGATGGATTTAGCATGTTAATATTCTGTTTAGGACTTTTACATTGATGTGAATGAGAGAGATTGGGATGTATCTCTCCGTCATTGTACTGTCTCTATCAGGTTTTCATGTCAATGTTATGCTAGTCTAAGGTGTTGGGGGGTGGAGCAACTATGTTTTGCTTGTAATAGTCTGGCCAGGACACTACTGTTTCTGCTAGATACCACCATTGCGACCACTGCATCTGGATTCTAACTTTCTCTTCTTGTATTTCCCTATTTGTTTTAGGTTCAAAGCCCTGGGTGGAGGTGTCTGACTGGCTGAGCAGGCTGCCAGGGCACTGGGGAGAGGGAGGGTCTGGTTCCCATATCTTTTGTGGTAGGAGGAGTATACTGCTTCCCAAGACTGGGACGAGGCTGTATTCTAGACAGTTCATCTCCCCCCCCCACCAAAACACAAGCATCCTTGGAAATAGCCCTGTACTGTAATTCTCATGCTCACTAAAAATTGAGAACACTGAGTGGACCAAAGACAGGACTGAAAGGGAATATATACCTTGATGTTTGGGTACTCCCAGTGTTGTGCGTTTAAGATAACCTGAAATCTCAGGTGGTAAATGGGAATTGGGTGTTCGAAAGGGCTCTTGCTTGCGTGCAGGATTCACCCTATTTTAACTCAACACCACCATCTCTAATCATCACCTCTAATAAATGTTAAAGCATTGCTGAGTTTTGAGGACTCAAGGAGGTGATAAATGTGAAAGCACCATGCATAGTATCTGGTACGTAGTACATGCTCAAGAAATTCTTGTTTTGAATCTAAAACTTGCTTCATTCCACGTGCAGTGGTTCTCCCAAATGTTATAGAGAAGACCATGGCTGCTCGCTTTTGGCTTTCCAAGTTGGCTGATCAGTAGAGCCATAAGAGAAAATGCCACCCCTCTTGTGCCCTTGGTCACTGGTCTCAGGGTGTCCAGGATAACTGAATCCTCCCAGAGGGTCAGGTTCTAGAATAAGCTCCTAAGTTAAATTTGTATATAATGAGATTCTGCCATATTCACTTTATACCACTCATTATTTTATGAGTTTCAATCATGTGTGTCTTTAACTTACCCCTTTCCAAACAAACCAAACAAAAAACCTGAGAGGGCCTTGTGTTTCCATTGCTCTTCCTAGGTTGATGGCTCGGTGCCCTCAAACGCTTTGGGGGTCTCCTCTGTCCCCAGCAAAGCTTGCTTGTGTGCATCCGACTAGATACCTGTGTGTGGCTGAGTGGGAGGGCATACTCAAGGTTGTGATCAGGCTTTTTGCCTTGTAGAAATTTGACGATTTTTATGGCCTCGACAGGACAGGGTTTTCAGAATACAACGGGTCCTGGATTCTATATCTGGTATGTCACTGACCACTTGCAGTCCTCAATCCTTTAAGAGAATTGCATCATTATTATTTTTTTCTCCAGATTGCTCTTCCACTTGCCCATTGTTAGGGTTCTCTGCCTCTCTGAACCTTTCACCAAGCCCTAGAGATCTCTTTGCAGTTTGTTTCCGTTGAAGAACTGGAAATAACAGCGACCCCTGGGCGCATGGAGGTGTCACTGTTGCATCACGTTAATCCTTACTCCATGACAGTTGCCCCATTCTGAATGTTCAGGGGGCCCCCACAGTGTGCCCTGTTTTAGAGACATGCCAGTGTATCTCTGCTCTTAGATTTGTTAGTTAATGTGGATAGGAGTCATCTTAAAACAAAGCAAAATGGTTAACTTGAAGAGTTTTTGTTTCTTTGTGAAGACTAACTTCTCTGATTCTATTTAATTCCCGTGGTTTCTGTGCTGTTTGTTTCTGTGCTTGAAAGACAGCACAGTGCCCAGCAGGTAGGAGGCAGGCAGTACAATGACTATGGAATGAACACCATCCTTTACAAGTCTTTTATTTTTCTTATTTACAGTAGTAACATAGTCTTTTGTAGAAAGTTCCAAGACAGACAAGTGTCTGAAATAAAGTTTAAGTGTCTCCTTGTCCCCTGCTTGAGTCCCACTGCTCAAGCGTTATTATTGTTAATAGTTCGGTGGATATTATTTTGGGCTTAAAAAATGTAAATATAAGCTTCATGTACACACGCCACATATACTGTGATTGTTTCCCCCTGAAAATGGGATCACTTTGTCAGTAATGTTTCTCAGGTTACTTTTTTCGACCCGGCCCCCCTCCCCCAGTATATCCTGCCTATCATTCCATTTCAGTAAATATTCACTGGTCTAGTTCTCTAATGGCTGTATAATAATCTTTTTAGTCAGGCCCTTTGTTTTGCCATAGCAAACACTGCTGCAGCCAGCTCCTTGGACAGCTGTCCTTGCACAGCTGTGTGAGTATCTCTGTTTCATTGATCCCTAGAATAAGATAGGACCTTTTAATTAAAGCCCCCAGCACAGACCCCAAGCCTTGGAGGGCTGCTCCATAAATATTGGTTGATGACAATACTATGTTGTCATATTAATTAGAACAGGAAGAGACCCATTAGGGCAACAAATGCACATTCATAGGGCAAACCGGTTCTATGGCAGGAGGCTGTAACACTTAATATTCTCATCTTTGAAAAGACAAACCACATTAGATGTAATAAGTAGCAAGTTTCCTGTGTACCAGTGTGTAAAATATTCCCCAGGGAGTGGGAGCTTGACAGAATGCATAAAGATACTGCATTAAAGATAAAACAGAGGGAATATTTACCCAGCATAGTTACCTCGCAAATATACAGTTTGATCTAGATAGAGGCTTTTACTGTATAAATTATTGTGGCCTCTACTTCAATCACAAACGGCCTTCAAGTTGGGCAATCGCCTTATAAAAAAAGGAGAAGAGAACAGCTTCCAATTGTCTGGAATGAGCTTCAAAAACAGGCAACTCGGTTCTGATAGAACAATTTAAACCGGCCGTCTCCTTATCTGGTGTGGACATCATTTCTCAGAGGGGCAACCAGCTCAAATTAAATAGTTTTGCCGCAGACAGTCTGTCTGTCTTTTTTGGTTTTTTTTTTCCCCTTCCCTTCGCCATGCAGGGTGCTGCAGGCTTCTGCTAATTTAGGGAGATTGGTCTGGGCAATGCTAAAGTGAGATGAATAGAAACAACTTTATCAGAGGAAAAAAACGAGTGATATTAAAAAAAAATAATAAAAAAGGATAGTAGGAGGCTGATTTGACACGAGAGACTACATTCCTGTCTGGTTGATTGTCTCATAAACCCTCTTGAAACCCTGGGTTTTATTTGCAAATAGTCTGCACTGTGGACCACAGAGTTCAACAGGGAAAGTAATGAGCAAAATCTGTGAGTTGGCTTGAACCAAATGGTTCTATCGTGGCGTTGTGGGGAGAGGTGAGCGAGAGAGCATCCCTGAGACCATTTGGATCAAATTGCCTCGCTAAGGTGGGGCCGCTTATCTGACAGCCTCGGGGCCTTCACACGCCTCCTTCCGCGGGTTTCACCTAGGCCAGTGCGCTGCAGCTCTGACCGGAGGGGCCTCTTCCCACCCAGTGCTGGGGGGTGGCGTGCAAGGGGGGGGTGGTGCATGGGTTGGGATACCTTGAGGATATCCAAGGAAGGCTTCTACTTCTTCGTCGTCTTCTTTTTTTTTGATCATCTGCAGGATGCTACAGCCCCAAGCCTGTCCTAAAGTTGTCTTTCGTCCCAGCTAATACATAGACATGCGTGTGAATTTTACAAATGTTTATTTTGAAATAATTTCAAATTTCTGGAGAAGAACTCCTGTGACCTAGATTCACCAGTCAGTCCCACTTTGCCACATCTGCTTTATCTCTACAGTTTCTCAGCGTCTGTTCCCTGGAACCAGGACATTCCTTCATACAACCATAGTAAGATCATCGACATCAGGAAGTGGAACATTGACACATGCATGGCACTATCTAACCCGCAGTCCATATTCCAATTACTACAGGTTCCCAATAACGCCTTCTGTAGCAAGTATCCACAGCCCTCCAGCCCTTGGATCGATGGTCCAATCAGGGATCACACATGGTGTGTATTGTCCTATCTTTTTAATCTCTTTCCATATGGAATGGTTCTTTAGCCTTTTTTTTTTTTCCCTGCTGTTGAGCCTGTCCACTGGGTTTTTAAATTTTGGTTATTGCATTTTTTTAGATTGAAAACTTCCTTTTGGTGCGTGTTTATGGCTTTTATTTCTTTGATGTTATTTTCTATTTCTTTGCTGAGACTTCCTAGTTTTTCATTTATTTCAAGTGTGTTTGAAATTACTCATTGGAGCATTTTGACAGTGACTGCATTGACATCTGTGTCATCTTGGTGTTGGCACAGATTGTCTTTTTTTCATTTAGTTTGAGATCTTCCTGGTTCTTGGGATGACAAGTGATGTTGATTAAAACCTAGGTATTTTGGGTATTTTGTTATAGACTCTGTGTATTACTTAAACTTGTGTTTTATTTTTTATTTATTTATTTTTTAAAGATTTTATTTATTTATTTGACAGAGAGAGAGACAGCCAGCGAGAGAGGGAACACAAGCAGGGGGAGTGGGAGAGGAAGAAGCAGGCTTCCCAGCAGAGCAGGGAGCCCAACGCGGGGCTCGATCCCAGGACTCTGGGATCACGCCCTGAGCTGAAGGCAGACGCTTAATGACTGAGCCACCCAGGCGCCCCCTAAACTTGTGTTGTAGCGGGCTTCCTCTGACACCACTCTGGTGGGTAATAGGGGGACTGCCTTGTTACTGCTAGATGGAGGTAAAAGTCCAGGTTCTTCAGTTAGCCTCCACTGACACCCAAATTGGGGGACTCCTCATTATTGCTGTGCAGGGGTGGGAGTTCGGGAATCCCACTAGGGCTCCAATGATATCACACTGGCTGGGATGGGCATTTGTGCCTTATTTCTGCTCCCCACCTGACCCCACATGACGTGTGTGTGTGTGTGTGTGTGTGTGTGTGTGTGTGTTGGGGGGGAGGTGGCCTTGTTGCTTCCTCTGATACCACCTCTATGAGGAGGCAATGGTTTTTTCACACCTGGGTTGGGGTGAAGTCTAGAATCCCATGTGTTCTTCATTGACACAGAGGCGGTGGTGGGGTGCCTTACTACTTCTAGGTGTGGGGTGGATGAAAGCTCCAACTCCCACTCAGCTTTTTTTCTGACACCAACCAGGGGGATTGGGATGCCTTGTTACAGCCTGGTGAGGGTGGATGTCTAGGCTCCCCAGTTGGCCTTGGGGTGGTTGGCATTGGAAAACTTTGAGAGAGATGTGGCAAGATCTGACTACAGTTTTAGAAGACTCATCCTGACTGCCTTGTGGCAAATAGGGTATGAGGCAGGCAAAGGGAGGAAGCAGGAGATCCCAGGGGGAAGATGGTGGCTGGGGCAAGGATGGTGGGGGCGGGGAGAGATGCCACATCTATCCCGAAAGTTGAGTTGACTGTACTTGCCAATGGACTGGATGTGAGTGTAGGAGAAAGAGAGGAGAAGAGACTACCTTCATGGAGTATGAGCAAAAGTTGATCTGGGAGGTACTTTTTATTTTTTTATTATTTTATTTATTTATTTTTATTTTTATTTTTTGAGTAAAGGAAAATTAAAATGTCCTCATTTGTTCCTTCTGGGAGCCAGATGTTGACAGCTGTCTGGGAGAAACAGGCAAGATGCTTGTGAAGTCATCCAAGTAGCTGCATGATCTCGGACAAGTGTTTTGGCCTCATTTAGTTACTTAATATCTCTCAGTGTTGGTTTGATCATCTGGAAAATGGAACTAAAAATATAAGCTGCCTCAGAGATAATCCTTTTTGTGAAGATTCAAAGAGATGAAGGACACACAGAGCACGGTGTCTGGTATCCATGAAGTGATCAGTGGTACTAATACTTTCTCTTCACAGTGGAAATGGGATGGGGCTGCCTCTTGTACCCCTTGGTCCTAGATGGTTCCACCCACAGTCCTACTCCTCTGTCCTGGGGCTGACATGGGGGGGGTGTCCCCTTTAATTCTCATCTGTGCCCCTGATTGGGCAGTCCACTAAAAGCCTTTCACTTGACCTAGGAGGTGCTGTGGACACCCTGGAAGCTGTTGAGAAGGGTCCAGTGGGACCTAGATTGGTGTAGGCCAGGCCTTCTCAACCTTGGCACTGTTGACAGTTTGAACCAGATAGTTCTTTGTTGTGGGGGGCTGTCCTGTGCACTGTAGAATGTTTAACCTCACCTCTGGTCTTTATCCACTAGATGCCAGTAGCACCACTCCCCTGATGTGACAACCAAAAATGCCCCAGACATTGTCAAATGCCCTCTCAGGGACCAAAATCACACTGATGGAGAAACACAAGTGTAGACCAATTACTGAGGCATAGGGACTGGGAAGGCAGAGGAGAGGGTCTTTTGTGACCTCAGATGGGGCCCAGGGAAGGAGTTATTTGTACATTACAGAGAACCTCAGGCATTTCCTCTTGGCTTTTCCACCTTCTTACAGAAAAGGTCTCAAGGCCTCAAGTTCAGAGCGTGCCCTGGGGTGAGGCGTAGGATGGGGACATGGCTCTTGTCTCCTGCTCCTCCCTCCCTCCTGATGGTCCATAACCTCCAATCCCATTTTCCTCCTCCCGCTAGTCCCCCAGTGTAGGCCAGCCATGGGGCAAGTGCTGTAGGATGAAGCTGAAGAAAAGGTCTAAGAAGTTCCCAGGCCATCAACATAGAGGACAGGGATCCCCCTGGAGTCCCTCAGCTGAAGCACCTACCTGTAAATAGAGAACAGCCCGAGAAGAAGATTCTAGAGTTGAGGAACCCTGCAGACAAATGCTATCTCTGTCATTTCCTAGTCATTTAGCCTCGAGGGCAAGTGACTTCTCTGAGCCTCAGTTTCCGCATCGGATTATCGGATGGGATAATCACATCCATACCTAATAAGACTGTTGTAAGGCTGAAATGCCCTTGTGGATGGAAAGCATTTGCAGAGTGTCTGCTGTATAAGTGTTAGCTGTCACTATCACCATCCTCGTCATCATCGTCATCATCATTATCATCATAAAAAGCAAGGATATGTGAAAGTGCTTTGGGATTGCGAGGTGCTATATACACAGTGGTTGTAGGAAGGAGGTGTTCTACTGAGAGACTCAGGGCTGCCTTAACACTACACAGGTCATTTAATAGCCAATCAATTACATGTTGCCAGCCTTAGAGATAGCCAGATGATAACTCTCTCTTCCACGGTGACCAAGGCACAGGACAGGCTGGGAGAAAGAGATACTGATTTCATCTGCTTGGCTACTCACATCCTTCCCTGGAGGAGATGGGCTGAATAGGAAAAAGAAGTTCATGAGTAAATCAACTTTCAGTCATTTCTTCAGAAGTGTCAGGCATTCAGAGTGGGAAGGCACCCTTGGACATGGGAAACCTTTATCATGCAGATATCTGAACTTGACATCTGCCCTGTATGGGTCTGGGCCCCCAGATCCCATCTCTCCCTGTCTCTCTGTCACACATCAGGACATACTTTGCAATGTCCCAGTAAGACACGGTGTCAGTTTAACCAAATTGCCCAGATCCTGTAGCCACAGCTTGGCTGCTTGAGAGCAAATCAGGAGATGAAGCTGCCAGCTGAAAGTAATGAGTAGCTTCCATTAACTTGGCAATGATTGGACTGACATGAAGAATGGGTCTCAACCTTCCACCTTTGTGACAGGTTGGATAAGTTCAATTTGCTTGAAGTTACATTTGGTGGGAACTTTATGCTCACATCTATCATGACAATCTTCTGCTCTGTCTGCTTACATGTTTCTGGAGAAGGTTTGAAGTATAGGGCCAAGTCTCTGCTTTCTTAGAGTGGCTGAATTCTCTGACATGACCAAGAAATGGCTATTTTCAGATCGAGGTGGTCCTGTTCTGGTACTGATTGGAGACTGTCTCAGGCTGATTTGGTGGGGTAATCTCCTTAGTCCCATGGCCTGTGGATTGGTCCCTTTCTCAGGGCTGGCCCTCTGATGCCAAATCTACCCTGAAAATCCATTTTAACAGTATTTGGTGCAAATGGGTGCAATTCAGGGGAACAGTGGCTTCTTTTTTAAGGAATGGGTGGATGGGAGAACAGCTTAGTTTTAAGATTTGTTTTCTTGGTTGCTGGTAAGAGCAGCTCACTACACGCTAGAGTAAATGAAAATAGGACCGTGTTACAACAACACAGGGAATATAAGTAATTCAGTCACATGAATTACTGTGGGGCCTCGTGAGGGAGGAGAAGCAAGAATTGGAAAGTGTCACGTACTAAGGCCACCATCTTTCCACCTTTTCTCTCACTCTCTTTTCATGGCTGAAGATGGCTGTCCCATAACTCTGAGGGTTGACCCGTCTCCATTCTTGCTGGTTACAGGGACCAGGCCTAATATATCCCAGCTTCGGTTCTAGATTTCATCCCAAGGCCAATCATGTATGGGTAGGGGTGGAGTTAAGTATTACCAACAAGGCTGCTGGGGCCCTTCCTCTTGGGTTGAGAGTAGTAGCTCTCAAGGAAAGGCTTTTTAGTAAGTCAGGGAGATCTTTGTTTCAGTTGCTATATAGGAAACTACCCCAAAACTCAGTAGCTTGAAAAGACATCTACCTAATTACTTTTCCTGATTCTGTGGATTGAGAGTTTGGACAGGGTGTGGGAGAGTCAGCCTGTCTGCATTCCATTTGATTTCCTCTGGGGCTGGAATGGCCATAATGGTTTCTCTGCTCACATCCGGTGGCTCAGCTAGAAAGGCTGCAGGCTCTGGGGCTGTGCTAGTTCAATTGGAGTTGTGTCTGGGACTCTCTGGCCTCTGGGTCCTTCCTCCTCCAGGGAGCCTCAGGGCCTCTCTCTCCCCAGTGCCTTTCCATGTAGCCTTTCCACTTGGTGTTTCCAGTAAGATGGCCTAGCCAGACTTCTCACATGGCAATGCAGGGCTCCCAAGAGGCAAAAAACAGAAACTTCTAAGTCTTCTGTAGGCTTAGGCTCAGAACTGGCATGATGTCACTTCTGAATTTTGTAGGTAGAGTGGTTGTAGGCTCAGCCCAGATTTAAGGGGAAGGGGCTGCCCAAAGCCTTGGGTATGAGAAGGTTTTGGTTCATTGGGGATTATCAGGATAACCCAAGGGCATCTACTACAGAAGATGACTGGTCAACTTTATTTAATTAAATAGCTGCTCCAAGAAGGTGTATATGTCCTAAATACAGCAAAGCTAGCTAACCTCATTGACCACAGAGATCAGCACCGATCTGCAGTCTTGTCCTTAGCCCAGAGGCAAATCCCTAGCTTTAAGTACAACCATGAAATGATGCTGAGTTACTTATTGTTGACTCCTTTCAGATCTTGCCTTCACATCTTATTGGTAGACTGTTCCATTACTTCCTAAAGGGCTTCCCAACTTCCCAAGTATCTTTGTTGTAATATATTCTGCTGTGCTCTGGTTCAAAACTAGTCTTCCTGACACTGTAGTTGTCCTCTCTGGTCCTTTTTCTGGCTCTCCCTCTGCTCTCCCTGGTGCCCTTACCTGGAATGTCCTTCTTTCACCTGTATTTGCATCAGTCCTTCCCACAAGACCAAAGGTCCTTCCTTTCCCTGCCACCGCAGGCCACAAGGATCTCACCTGTAGCATTCCCTCAAGGGGATCCCTGAATTGTAGCATAATTATATTCAATTCAGGAGTCAGAAGGAACTAAGGAGGGACAATTGAGTTTACCCTTCCACTGACAGTGGGAATCCCTTCTGTGGCAGAAGGGAACAGGCAGCCTGGTTGAACATGTGAGCTCTGAAGTTGGATTAGCAGGACTGAATCTTGGTTCTGTCAGTTACCAGCCATCATCCCCGGTGTTCTCTTCTGAAATTGGGGAGATTAGTACATCCTTAGAAGATTAAACAAAATATGCCTGTCAAGCATGTAGCAAGGGGCTTGGAAAAAAGTCAACACTCAAGCTCAGGCCACTGTCTCCATTCCATTGTCATCCACAGCCAACCTCTACTTGAGGGATTTGAGGCCATCTATATTTCGCAGAAGCTCATTCCTTAGTTTGGTAACCCAAAAGAACCTTAGAAGTTTCTTCGTTTATGGAGCTGCGATTTATTTCTATCTATCTTGAAACCATTGGCCCTTACTCCATCTCTGGAATGACACAGAAATTCAGACAATCTCATTTCTGGCAGTCTCTCAGTTATTGAAGGCAGCTATTATGTTCCCATGAAATCTCTTCTCTAGCCCAACTGCCTGTTTCCTTTCACCATTCTCAATACATGGTTTTAAGATCTTTGGTGTTTGGTCTGGGCCAATCATTGGCCAGAACAGACCGTCCTCCCTTACCCTGCCACTTGTTCCTTTGGGATCTAAAGCTTACAGATCTATCTTCAGCTGCTAACAGAACACATCAACATACCAGGTTCTCTTCAATGACCAGCACCACCTCCCAAAAAGGAAGTATCGATTTTAGAATATACTGTAAAGGACACATGGTCCATCTAACCTCTGGGAATTCTAAATTCTACTTTTTGTGTCATGTTACTTCATCAGCAAGTGACATGCCCAGATCACATTAGTGTATGCTCCTGTAGAGTGACCTTTCTGAATTATGTTGAAAATCCATTTCTCACTTCTTTCATCTGAAAAGCAATGCCATCAAACCTTGTTTGCACTTTCTGTGAAACCATTTGTCCCTTCTCTTCTCTTTGCCCCTCCAGATCTTCTCCTCACCTTTCTCTGCCCTGCCTTGTCCCCAAGAGGCTGCCTATGTGGACCGCCTCAGAAGGGCTCCTCTGGCTTCCGGTTGGGCTCAGCGAGAGCCCCAGCAGGATACTGGAAGGCAGGGGGAGAGTGAGCTCCGTTTCTGCAGGGTTGCGCTGGGCTGGCTGCATTCCTCCATAGTCTCCTTCAGCCTGGGGTGGTAAAGCCCCACTGCTACCAGCCCCTGGGTATTTGTTACTCCTCATGGCTGCCATGTACCCTACTCAGGCCTTTGCAAATTGTCCTTTATTAAACTCCCCGCAAATTGTCCCAAGCTGAGTGTGCCTCAGGAACTGCTGGATACCCTCCCTGAAGATATTGTTGTGATAGGTTTCAACTGATAGATTCTTCTCCACATTTAATACCAAGATAAGAATGGATCATCTTTCTGTGGGTGGAAATGAAACCCATCATGCTTCGCTTCTTACCTTGGCTGCTGAGAAGCTCAGGGTCAAAGTTCATGTTCACTCTTAGAAACTTCTCTGGTTGGCATATTCATTTCTTCTTCCTTTTCACGGTTTTGATTTTCTGATTCTGTTTTTAATAACCTTATTTCACATACCTTCTAAAGTAAGTTACCTCAGATGGGTAGAGAGACAGACAGACAAAAAAAGATGACACAGCACAAGTTGGATGGGCCTGGTGCTTGACCTTCCCATGTTAAGCACCAGTCTTTCGAGATAGGGACTGATGGAGGTTTGGGGTTGTGGCTTTGGGTGTTCCCCCCAACACAGGTCCACTGTTATCATCAAGGTGTGTTCTTGTTCACAAGGCTACCAGGGAAATAGCCTTGGTGATACCATAGTCCAGTTCTGTATTTTTTTTCCTAATCTACTTGTCTAGAAACCCTGCATAAACATTTTTTGTTTGGAGTGAATTCTTAAGTGAATTCATATTGACTCCTCATAATGAATGCTTCTCTTCTCCCTCCATTTGGATGAACCATCTGTTTATTAACCCATAGAAGAATTTTAGGAAGGTGTGGGGTGCCTGGATGGCTCAGTCAGTTGAGCATCTGACTTTTGATCTTGGCTCAGGTCATGATCTCAGGGTGGTGAGATCCAGCCTCGTGTTGAGATTCTCTCCCTCCCTCTGACTCTGCCTCTCCCCCACCCCGCTCATGCTCTTTCTCTCTTTCAAATCTCTCTCCCTAAAATAAACAAATAAATCTTTAAAAAGAAAAAAAGAATTTTAGGAAGGTGTAAAATCAAATTCATCAACCCAGAGTTTCTAAGATGCAACTTATTTGAAAGTGGTAATGCTATTTTAACCTGTTTTCCAGTGAATACCAATGTCGTCCTCAGATTAAATCCACAAGTTCTTTTTCTGTCCTGGACAAATGTATTTGCGCTTAAAGGCTTGAACCAATTTGTTTTTGTTTTTTTTAAAGATTTTATTTATTTATTTATTTGACACAGAGAGAGAGCACAAGCAAGGGGAGCAGCAGAGGGAGAGGGAGAAGCAGGCTGAGCAGGGAGCCCCATGCGGAGCTTGATCTCAGGACCCTGGGATCATGACCTTAGCCAAAGGCACACACCTAACTGACTGAGCCACCCAGGCGTCCCGTTTACTGCCTCTTTTTTGAAGATCACCTCTTCTTTTAAGATGGAAAAGGGTCGTATTATCTACCTTACCCAAGTGATGTAACTATGTTCCTTTTGTCCCTTACCTTCCAAATAGAGCTAAACCCACATGTGCCATCTTTTTTTTGGAGGGAAATTCTTCCTTGGGTGGGGGGACACAGCATGGGCCTCACTGATGGACTAGATGAAGTCCATGGTTCTACTGATCTTAGGAATCAAACTTCTGTTTGTAATTACCACCCATTTTCTGTTTAGTGACCCGGGAGTGATTCTTACAAGTTCAGGACGTATTTTATATTTTACGTGCATGTGTTCCTCCCTTGCTGTGTACCTCTTTTGCTGTGTGTGTATGTGTTTCCTAAGTTTTAGTTTCTGTCACAGCCTCTTGTGGGGCTGCAGTACATTTTTGTTGTTGCGGTTACATCCCCCGCCCCCCCCCTTGTCTCTTTGGAAACAATTTGATTGCATGATTAGAACGGACTTCTTCAGAGCTTGTCATATGTCCTGAACTGGATGTTGAACTCGTTTCTGAGAAATTTTTGAATTCTACTTTAATAGGCTTTGGGC
This sequence comes from Ursus maritimus, assembly GCF_017311325.1. Lineage (NCBI taxonomy): Eukaryota > Metazoa > Chordata > Mammalia > Carnivora > Ursidae > Ursus > Ursus maritimus. Next base: position 8,755,183 of record NW_024426885.1, on the reverse strand, counting down.
TGGTGGTTCTTGATTTGGACGTTCCATTGGAAACATCTGGAAGACTTAAAAGAAATAGCGCTGCATGTCTTGGGGCCATCCCTAGGACTTTGGAACCGATTGTTCTGGGGTGTGCCCTGAACACTGGGATTTTTGAAAGTTCCTCAAGTAATTCTAAAGTGCAGCCATGCTGAAGAACTGTTGGTCTAGGACTCCGGGGTCATGATTCTGCACTGAGTTCAGTGAATAGAGTTCAGTGTAGAGCCATCAATTCTGAGAAAAGATGGTGGACAACGGGTCCTTCTGGTGTGGATTTGGCCACAGCCCAGAGTCTGTGTTCTGTCTGCTGTTGTCATGTGTGGGAATTAGAGAACGCTCATAGGAGTGTTGTACTCCTGTCTGGCTTCCTCTTGGGGGAAGGCGAGAGTGGCTGCCCTGAGGGGCCCGGAGGACAAGGTAGGGGATGGAACCAGGACCTGGCGATGTGGAGGGTAAGCCCAGGGGCTCCTTCCCGAGCCTTAGCATTCACCACTTGGTGAGTGGCCTTCGCTCAAGGCGTGAAGAAAATGACAAGGAAGTGGGAAGACTAGTCAGTTCTCTAGGAATCTGTCCAAGGCCATAGAGACCTCACACCGTGGCCCCGGGGCTCAGGCACCAATGAGGCTCTGTGACTGGACAGTTGGAGCACACCTTGACAAGAGCTGTCAGGGCTGCCCCTCCCCTGACCTGCAGAGGGAAAGGGCCTCTGTGTGTGTCTGAAGATCAAAGTAAAGTACCCTAGTTTGTATTATTTTCAAACCACTTTACGTTTTTTTCTACGAGTAGCTTTAGGCAGAGGGCAAGGAAATATTTTCACAGATTTACTGGACATTTGTGGACTTGGAATTTCTTTGGAATTCACAGCGAGTTTAGCATTCTCTGGTTCCTGTCCCCTCTGGGCCTTCATGTTCCTGCTGGTTTGCATTCGCTTCCTTCTATGGAGCCAGGTGAACATATCATGGGTTCACTGCAGAGAAGCTAATAACAATATTGCGACAGATTGTGTCCCAGCTCTGGACCCCCGGGGTCTGTATGTCATCCTACCTGTGAACGGGATGGTCAGTTTGTCTTGGCAGAGAACGAACAACCCACATTTTGAGAATACCCGAGCGAAGTGGGAGGAGGCCTATGTGCGCAGTAGGGGAAGAAGTGGAGCATGCTGGGAACCCACAGCCTAAGCATTTGTGGAAGCAATCTGACGTTTCTTCCTCAGGATCAGCTCGGCTGTGGTCTCGTAGGAATTTTAAATGCCTTAACTGAAATAAATATTTGTTGACCTACTAGAAGAGAGATCCACAGTGGTGTACACAGAGAGGAGCTCTCCGATGCAGAGGAAAGGGAGGCCTTGGTAGGTGCCACCCCCTGCCCCCCCGCCCAGCTCGTTTCCACCTCCTTCTCTAAGCCCCCCTCCCATCCTCCTCCTTCTTGAAAAGCCATTTGTAACCATTACTTGGGTGTCATGTTCGGTGATGAAGTGCATTCTCGCCCTTTGCTTTGGCGGCTGCGTGCTGGAGCAGGCCTGGCCGCGGAGGTGAGAGGAGGGCCGGCCCCTCTCTGCCCGAGGCCCATGAATCATGTCAGGCTGGCTGGTAACCTGAGCGCCACTCGGCCCTCACCACGGACCTCCATGACACTCCTGCCAACTTAATTTCAGCCTAAGGGATGCTTTTAAGAAGATTTTAGAGCGCAAAAACATCTCCTCAAAAGAATTGTAGTTACATTAAAAACTAATTATCAGAGCTTAGGGGTATAGATCCACTGCCATATTTTACGCACAGAGCAATTCATCTCCCAGACCCTGAAATATCATTACATAATAGGTTAAGGACACCAACCCAGGGGATACCGGGGAAAAGGTAGTAAAATCACCGAACGCCTGGAAATGACGAGCAACGTGATTATGACAAAGTAGCTTTGCCCTCCTGCTACAGCAGTTTCTAATACGGCATGATTTTAAAGTAATACAGCCTAAATGAGCCCATGCATAGAAGTGTGGGTAAGGGTAGGTGTGTCTGGGGCCCTCAGGTTACATGGGATATTTATATTGAAAGGCTTGGCTTTTTTGTTACAAGGAACCCGATGGCACAGTGAGAAAAAGATGCTGAGGTGCTCCCATTGTCCGTGGGTGGAGTCGGGGGCTTGCCACAAAGACGACGGTGCCAAGTATTCCTGTGTGTTGTTACCTGCTTTGTGCCTCACAGCGAAATAACGAGGGCGAAGAAATATTCTTATTTATTTCCATTTTACAGTTGAGACTGCGTAAATCAGTCAGGATGTTTTTGGTCACAGGAGAAAACCCAGCTCAAATTGGCTCACGTAATAATTTTTTATTTCAAGTAACTGAAAGATCCAGAGTTAATGGCAGGTTTGGCTACAGTCAGCAGTGTTATCAGGGTCCTGTTTCTTTCCATGTGTCTGCTCTGCCTTCTACAGAGTCCCCTTTCTTCTCAGGAGGATGCTTTTTAGGAGTCCAAGATGGCTGCCTGCAGCTCCCAGAATTCTGTACTTCCTTCGTCACACCCAGCAGGGTGTCCCCGCATTCCCTCCAAGATCCTGGGGCTCCCTCTGATTGGACTAGCTTGGGTCACATGGCCATGACCGAATCAATGACATAGCCTGGGGGATGGACTGAGTTGATTGGCTTAGTTTAAATCACTTTGGCTACCCTGGAAGCTGGCATTAGAGTCAGTGTTCCTGGATCCATGAAGACCCCAAAATGGAAGCCTGAGGGAATGGAGGCAACCCCAGATGTCCACCAGGGACAGGGATATCAACTAACTGGTCTGTGGTTCATGCAGGCAGTGACAGAGCCTGAATTTGAACCCAGACAGCCTTACTCAAGTGCCCTTTCTCTAAGCCACGGTCCTCCCGACATTCCCTAACTCTTGAAGTCCTGTAATGAATATCTTATATACATCTCTTATGGTTTCTTCACTAAGAACATCACTCTGTACCTAAGTGATGCTAACTTTTGGCAAACAATAATTTCAGAAAACTATAGGACGTACTGTCTTATGACATGAACTGGTAGAAAGGGCACTGGATGAAGAATTGGCACTTGGTTACCCTATTAACCTGGGACCGGTTACTTCACCTTGCAGGGCCTGACAGATGAGGGGTGATGCCTCCCCTTATGCACCTGGCTGAGTTGTTCCAGGGATCAAACAGGAGAGTGCTGTTTAGAAGAGCCTGGAAAATGCTAAACATTTGTGTGCACACAGGTAATTATTATACATAGGATCATTATCAGTTTTGTTCCAGATATGAGAAACCAACACTAGAAAAGCCTCAGACACAAACACTAATTTAACAAAGTGTTACAGTCCTATAGCCTACCAGCGTCACCCAAACAGAAAATTAGCTGATCTTCAGGGATGTTTCATGAACCCTATGCCCAGGTGGCAGGATATGCATTCCTAAGAAGCTTTTAGTTGCCTCTTGTTGAGGTGTGATGATTATATATGTAAATGTTATTCTACTTTTAATTAAACTACAGCCTCATTGAAATGGAAGGTGGAAAGATCCTGACCAGCTCCATTTCAAGATACAATACTCTTATTAGGTAGAAAAAAGCACATGGAGATAGTAGGCATCGCATGGAACTTGGAGATGAGACCTTTGTCCTCTCCCACCACCATTCCTGCCTTCTCTGAGGCTTCATTACGGATGGAGATGGGCAAACGAGGCCCATGCTTACAACAAAATGAAGGAGTCAGCCAAAGAGTTGATACTGATTCTCAAACAGATGGTTTTAAGGATAACTTGTGACCTTTTAGGAACAGTGTGATCACCAGGTGTGTTCACTGACCTGGGTTATTTGTCATTGTTTTTGATAGGGTGACCACAAAGGTGACTCAGGCAGGGAGTCAATGGTCTCCTTCTTCCTTGCTTGCTTCCTTTATTCATGCCACAGTTATTGGTTGAGAGCCTACTGTGTCTCAGGCACGGTACTAGGTGCCAGGGATGTGACAGTGAATAAAAGAGATGATAAGCCCCTGTCCTTGGGGAGCTTACTGTCGAATGCCTTGCATCTCCTCCCTTGGGATCCCTGGGACAAGAGGGAACACCACAGGTTGATTTGAAACCCTATGTGAAGAGAGGTACTTTAGTGGCTGGGTGGGTAGGGCCCCTGGAGTTGTGCCAGAAGCTCCGGTCTGTTTCATCCAGGGCATCAGATGAGGGCATGGTTGACCCATCCTCTGTGCACCAGCCATACCTCGCTTCATGCAGCCCCTTACAGATACCAGGCTTCCTCTCATCTGTGAGCTTTGTACATGCTCGTTTCCTGCCTTGAACATGACTCCCTGTCCGCCCCTCTACCCTCTGTCCTCCGCCTGCCCAACTCCTGCTCATCCTTCAGATGGTAACCTTCTCCCATATCATTAAGTCTGTGTCAGGTGTCCCCGCTAAACGTGTTCTGATTGTGCTGGCCTACGTTCTCGTTTAGCTGTCTGCCGCCCCACCAGACTCTAGCCTGACTCGGTCAGCACTCTATCCCAGGATCTAGCACGTGGCTTGGTGAGGGCTGGGCCTTGAGAAGTATTTGCTGATTGACAAGCAAGTTCTTACCTTCCCCATCATCAGACCCAGGAGACTTTCTAATCTCTATTTCTTCTTTGACGTCTCGGTGGCACATAGCCTTTGTAATAACTTCTTCCCTGAAATTCTTTCTTTCCTGGCTTCTGAACCATTGTTCTTTGCTGGTTTTCATCCTCGACTTTGGGCCGTCCATCTCAACCTCCTTCTGAGAGTCCACTGACAATGGACATTTGTTGGGGGCCCCCTGAGCATTAAAAAAAAAAAAAGATTTTATTTATTTATTTGAGAGAGAGAGAGAGCGCAAGCACACAAGCAGGGGGGAGAGACGGGGGAGAGGGAGAAGCAGACTCCCTGCTGAGCAGGGAGCCCGATGCGGGACGTGATCCAGGACCCTGGGATCATGACCCGAGCTGAAGGCAGACCCTTAACCGACTGAGCCACCCAGGTGCCCCACTCTGAGCATTTTTAAAAACTTTTTTCCCCAATTTACTGAGACGTAATGTACATACATCAGCGTGTAAGTTTTGAAGGCATATAGCATGAGGGCTTGATTTACACGTGTTGTGAAAGATTCCCACAATACGTTCAGTTGGCATCCGTCACTCATACAGATACAATACAAAGAAATTTTTAAAAAATTTCTCCTTGTGATGAGAACTCTTGGGATCCACGCTCCTAACTTTCCCATGGAGCACCCGGCCGTGCATGTCATCCTGTTGTACATTCCATCGTTAGTACTTTGGACCCCTTCCCCCACTCCCCGTCTCCCCTGCCCCCACCTCTTTTCTGTGCCCCTGAGCATCCCGTCGCCTTTCTCTCTCTCCTGGCTCTAGTTTCCTTGGATATTTATGATTCAGGAAAAGCCGATACCACCCCAAGTTCTAAGGGTGGGGCCCATGACCCGGGTTAAGCCAATGGGTGTGTCCCGTGCCACCGGCCAGGGCGACTGGTGCGCATGCGGCTATCCATCTGAGCCGTTCCCAGTGGAAGGACTCAGGACTCTCACTGGGGCAGAGATGCTCTGTTTGGAGGTGAGATGTAGCTCTGGGAACCAGCCTTTGTGATGAACCACACCGTGGACTGCAGAGCTGAGGGGTGCTTACAGAAGGGGTGCTGCGGATCCGGCTCAGTCCTTTGATGAAGCCTGGCTTGTGAGCGCCAGTACGGGGCACCCCTTACCAGGTCCGAGGCCAGGGCTCCCCAGGGCCAGCTGGAACTGGCACCGTGGCGGTATTTACACCAAGGAATCTATAAATCCAGATATTTTGGGTTGTTTTTTCTAAGAGAGGCTGTTTCGTCCCACTTCCCTCTCTAACCTAGAAGATCCTTGGGCAGCAGCTGGCCCACCCAGCCTCCGCCCGCCGTCTCTGCACAGCGCAGGCCCACGACAGGTGCGGGCTTAGGATCACGCGGGCATGATGACCTCCTCGCTCCTTGCTCCGTTACACGGAGACTACAAGTCAACACTGTCCTCTGGATTCTGAAGACCTGGCAGGGGCTCTGGGAGTACCATGTTCTGACACACAGCCTGGAGTGCTTTGGGGTCCCTGAGGCGAGGTCTAACCGTCAGTGTGCTCCATCCCAACTGCCCTTAGCATCGTCCAGTTTTCCAAAAGAGACACCTTTCCACAGAAACGCATCCCTTTGTCTCCAAAGGAGACAATCCGGAGTGAACACTTCCCATTCCTCAGGGCCGTGCGGTTTGAAAACAAAGGAAGTTAACAGAAAGGTTATTAATGAAGCAGTCCATCCAGGATCAATGTTTTCTTAACAGGCAGCGTAATCGAGTGGGCAAAAAATAACCTTGGAAAATTGTTTTATTTCTTTTTCCGGCCAGGCTCCACCCCTGGCTCGTGGAGTGAGCAGGGTGAGTGCTTCGTACTTTTTTGCTTCCTGGGAACAACTGCCATCCCTGGGATGCCAAGGAAACTTACCAGCTAAAACTTGGTGCTTAAATAGTAAGTTCAGTTTATTTGCTATAATAACTTAAAATCGTGGTTTGAAGACTATAATTTGCACAGAGTTGCCCATTTTCTGAGCACATAGTATGTGCCACACACTGTAGTGGGGGCAGTGGCTACAATTTTATAAGACGTGATTGTTTCTCCGGGAAACTTGTGGTCGGGTCCACGAGGCAGCACACACTCACGTCTGCTGTTTAAGAGACTGGTAGGTGCGCACGAAGGAGCCACACGTACAGGAAGCTCAGGGAGGCTGCAGACAGTAATGCACTCGGCACACACTTGTTGAAGGCCTCCCCCTCCCTGTCGCCCCCATTGCACTAGGATCAAAGCTGGGGTCCAGGGATATGGTGCGGGACTCACAGCTGAGAGCAGGGGCAGTTAAATGCATAATTGCAGAGTGGACTGATATATATACTGTAATACAGGTATGGACTCCATGATCTGAGGGAGTAATTCCCTAAGGTTTCTGGGAATCGAAGTCTTCTCATAGGAGTTGACATTTTTTTCTTTTTAAAGATGTATTTATTCATTCGGGGGTGGGAAGGACAAGGAGAGAGAGAAAAAAATCTCCAGCAGACTCCCCGCTGAGCCAGGAGCCTGATGTGGGGCTCCATCTCACAACCCTGAGATCCTCACCAAGAGTCAGCCAGCTGAGCCACCCAGGCATCCCAGGAGGTGACCTTCGCTGAGGGATACGAATAGATGTCTAAGAAAGGTGCTGCCATAAAACAACGAAGAAAAGAGAAGGAAGAGAGCAAAGAACCTTCTAGGAGAGTGAGCACCATGATCAGAAGTGTGGGGGAGAGCCTGAACGCTGAAGGTGGAAGCAATGGCCAGGCTGGGAAGCAGGGGCTGATGTTGCGGAAGGAAGAGCTGCGATGGGCTCCCTTCCATGACGCACCCAGGTGGGGAAGCCACGAAACCCCCACATTTCTGCATCCTTGTTATCATGATTGTCCTGGAAAGCCAGAGAGGACCTCCAGGGGGAACTTGTGAGTCTGAGCAGTGATCTCACTGCTCTAACTTTCACCCCGTGGTCCTTCAGACAGGCCACTTGGGATTTAGCTGGCTGTGCGAATTCCTGTGAGCTCCCACATCTGTCGGCTAAGTCAGACTCCGCTACAAAGCCGAGAACCGGGTGCATTAGGTGGATCTGTGACAGTCCCTGAAGGATTCCAGGCACTTAAAGGAATGAATGGATTTTGCCAGGACATAAATACAGCCTTTTCATTGGTGACGGATATGCCTGCAGTCCTCACCAGTGAGGGCTGGTCAAATTATTGTTGCCAGGTTGTTTTCAGAGACACTTGCTAAACCATAGGAAGATACGGGGTTAGTGTTGGAGCCTGGGGTGCTGGCTCGCTCATATGAACCAAGGGCTGGTGTGGTGGGTAGCAGACGGGCATGGAGGTGGGGGAAACTGACCCCATTTTAAGCTGAAGGTGAATATGTAGCCTGATCCTGTTTAACGAACAAACATTTGTTGAGAACCTCCTATGTTCCAGGCACCGGGCCAGGCTCTGACGATACAGAGAGGACAGACATGACCCGCTCCCAAGGCACTTGCCGTGTAAGTGGCCACACTATAATGTAACGTTCAAGGTTTTGGGCTCTCAAGCCAGACTCTTCCAAGTTTGAATCCTGCCTCTGTCACTTATTAACTGTGTGACCTTAGGCAGGTTACCAAACCTCTCTGTGCTCCAGTCTCCTCACTTGTAAAGCAGGGATGATGAAAGTTCTTACCTTGCAGGGTTGCTGTGAGGATGAAATGAACTCTGCATGAAGTACTTGGTATGTTTTGTAGCGAGTGGTCACTAAAGCTCTGACTTTATGTCCAGCCTGGGAGATGAAAGCCCCCCACAATGATAGGAGCTGTGACGGTGGTATATCGAAGAACGGAGGGAGTGGTCAGGTCATTCTTTACGTCATTTCCTCTTCACTAATTTTTTTCAGGTGTATTAATGTCTGCACCTTGCGGGTCAGGCCGTGGGCTCTGCTTTTCTGCTTGGACACAGGAAGTGCACACATGTTACCTGCTGGCTTATTGGTGGAGACAAATCTATGGCATAGGAGTTCAGTTACCATCAACACACATTCTCTGACAGCCGTGCCTTTGTTGGCCAGACATTAGTGAGTCCCCTGGCGGCCCAGGCACTGGGGGTGCTGAGATGAACCTCGGCTCACTCTCGATCATCGTATGTCTAGCACAGGAGCCAGACTTGACAGTAAACCCTGCAATACAGGCTCATGTCTGCTCTCGCCATTTCTGGGCCGCAGTAGAAATGCTAACAACTCCAATGACAACAGCTAACACTTATTAAGTGCTTATCGTATGCCAGGCACTGCTCTGGGGTTTAACAGGTATGACTTTTCATCCTCAAGGAAACCCTAGGAGGTGGGGACCATTATTATCCCCATTTTATAGCCAGAGAATCTGAGGCTCAGAGAAGTGAAGTGATTTTCCTAAGGACACAGAAGGCTGCCATCTCCCATTCACAGTTGTTGTATACAGTTATGTTCAGTGCGGGAATATTGTCATTCTCAGCAAAACCCCTTGTTGCCCTCAGAAAGCCCCGAGTTTCAAAAAACTTTCCAGTCCTTATGGACCAAGTGCCCCCTCTGACTACTGCAGATATCTGGGCTCAACTCTCGCCAGCTATTTAAAAGTTTACCCAATTTCAAAGATGTATTTGGTCAAAATCATACCCATAAATGTGTTGCCATACATATTTGAATTCAATGAAATCATAGTTTTTCCCCAGATCTTCTGTGATCTGTTTTAGTAAGAAAGATTGCTCGTCTCCAACAAGAGAGGTTTCAAGCAAACAATAGTTAGTATCTCTACCGTGATAATTGCCTGGCTCACCACAAGGTCCTGGCAAAGCTGAGAGCAATCAGATCTTGGGTTGGGACAGGCTTCAGGACAAGGAGTGCTGGCTTAGGACAAAAACAAAATCAAACAAGCAAAAAACAAGTGCAGGTGAGGGACGCCTGGGTGGCTCAGTCGGTTGAGTGTCTCTTTTGGCTTTGGCTCAGGTCATGATCTCAGGATTGTGGGATTGAGCCTCCTCTCGGGCTCCCCGCTGAGTGTGCAGCCTGCTTAAGAGTCTGTCCCTCCCTCCCTCTGTCCCTCCCCACATGCTTGCTCGATCTCTCTCTCTCTCTCAAAACAAAAAAACTAAAAACAAGGGCAGGTGATTCCTTGTGAAGGAAGGCAGGGAACAAGGGCCACATGAAATTATTTATTTAGTACTTTCTGTGTACCAGCACTGTCCCAGACTCTTGGTGTGTGCTATCAGAGTAATTTGTGACAGTAAAGCTCCCCAGACAAAAATTAACTCTGCCACTCCATTCAGAAACATTTTTAGCCTAAGAAAAGAAAGAAATGCTGTAAATGACACTTCAGAGGTGTCACTGGCCTCGCGGCTGAGTGCAATTTTGTTTTGTCCGGCCGATCTCTATGTCCTAAAGCAGGGGTGGCAACCTTTCTCTGTAAAGGGTGGATAATAAATATTTTAGGTTTTGCAGGCCATCCAGTCTCTGCCTCAACTACTCAACTCTGCCATTGACGTGTGAAAGCAGCCACAGATAACACGTGAATGAAGGAGAATGGGATTGTTTCAATAAAACATTACTTATGGACACTGAAAATTGAATTTCATGTAATTTGCATATGTCATGGGGAATTCTTCTTTTGATTTTTAAAACTTTTTAAAAAATGCAAAAACTAAAACCCATTCTGAGCTCACAGGCCACACAGAAGCAGGTGGCAGTCCAGATTTGGCCTAAGGCTGCAGTTTGCTGACCCTTGTCGTAAAGAAAAATCCTCACTTGTAGCTGGATGGAAATCATACCTGAGTAATAATAAGCCTGAAGGGGGGAAAAGTGAGCCTTAGAGCAGCTGTCTTTAACTGTGGTCCCCAAAGACTCTTGAGAAATGGATTGTCACCTCTTAATCCAAACAGTTATACGTGATTTCCACGCTGGCTGATTGTTTTCAGATTATTGAATAGATCGGACAGCAGGTGAAGTGGCTTGCTCTCCAAATCCTAGTTCCGGCCTATGAGCAAATGGGCATTTGGAGAGATTTAGGATTTTGGTGAGATACGAAGTTGCACTTGAATGTGTCCACTGCCGCCGAGACGTACGTGTCAGTGATTCTGACCTCCGCTGGCTTCATGGTAGGAGCTCGCTGTGTGTGTGAGAGCTGGCCATGCATTTTTTAATCACCAGGTGCACTGTTTGTACTTAAGCTCACCTTTCTTGCAGGCACCAGGATAGCCCACCTGCCACACCAGTGAGGAGAGCCACTGTGAATGGGTTCCTGCCCTTACCCCTTCTTTCCCCCTTCGGGAGCATCTGCCGTTTCAATATCTTTAAAACCAACAGATCTGAAGAGGCTGAAGACTGCAGCGTTCAGGGAACCATTATTAAAAGCAAACGAACATTTAGCAAAGGGGGCAAGTTGGGGTGGGGGTGGGGGAACAAGCAAGCAGTTGATGCCTCTGCTTCTTTGAAGGGAAAAATTGAAGATAAAAAGCATTTCTTTTTTTTAAATCTTCCTGGGAAATGTAATTGGCCTGCCTGATCTATGAAAAGCAAGCTCTTGGATCACCGAGCATGCCACATGTTCAGGTTTCCCACCAGCCACCCAGTCTCTCTTTGAGGAGCAGACTTTCTCGTAAACATTTAAGGCCTAATTGGATCACTGGTGTGATGTCACAGTAATTAATGCACAACTTAGGGAAGTCACATAAATGTCTGTCCGAGCAGCACCACGTCCTGCTGGGAAGTCAGAGAAGGCCTGTGGGATCCAGTCAACGAGACTCAACGCACGGTTGTTCTTGGCGATGAGGAAGAAATAAGCAGGAATATCTCCAGGATACACGGTGTATTATACGGAGATTAAAAAAAAAATCTCAATAGTGGTCGACTAGTGATTAGGGCTTTATTATTATGCTTAGCTGAGGATAGAATAAAGTGACCCCAAAACAGAGAGTGCGATGTTCTCCTTGGTTTTATGTCTTGTGCATTGGTTAAGACTGGGACGCAGAAACTACCTTGAGCTGGTTTCGGCCTTACAAAGGACATTCCCTTTAAGCATGCAGGGGTATTTTTCTAGAACCCTAGAACAGTGCCAGATTCCTGGAATGGCATGGCGCTGGAATAAGAGAGCTTGCCGCGTTCTCCTCACATCTGCTGTCTTTTGTCCCCACGAGAAGGGGACGTTTGCTTCCACTGGAGTTCTGGTAGATGTCTACCGACCAGCTTTCTGGGGGGGTCTCTCATGGGGGGAATCTCCCACCATGGCTGATCCGAAGCTACCCACGTGAAGGTAGAGCTGGGAAAAGATGTCTAATAGCTCACCATTCGATGGCCCATCCGCCAGACTCTCAGGAGCATAGATACCAATAAAATGTAAAGTAATAATAATAAATGTACCCATAATGTAGAATAATTAGGAAGTGATACTTTTTTGCGTATTCCCTTTGTTCTTAATGTAATTTATTCATCTGTAAGTTTACCTAATTTAATTTTTAATAATGGCTGTGTTAACAAATTTCGCTCGCAGAACTCCTGATGATTTAGAAATCAGCTCTTGGGAGCTAGTGCGCGTGAGCGGATTCCAGCCCGCTGCTGCGTTTTTCCCACTTTTTTGCGCAACACAAGCCGCGTTGGGCACCCCGCCCAGCTCCCTCTCCCACATGGCCGCCTTCTGGACCTCAGGCCCAAGTCCACAGTCCAGGAAGAGAGAATGTGGTTGGTTGAGCCCGCTCTCCTTTGGCCAGTCAGCTGTGGCGGGGGGTGGATGGAGGCTCTTCTTTCCAGGAAGGGGCGGGGATACTGCGTGACCAGAAGTTCCAGCAGCTTCCTCGTCGGTCGACAGTCAGTGGGAAACACTCACTCAGAAGGTAGTGTTTGCTCTGTGCTTGCTCTCTGCGGTGCACGTCATCTCATTTCGTCTTCAGAATTGTGTGATCTGGGTGTTTCTGTCTCCATTTTACAGAGGGGGAAACTGAGGCCCAGGGAGGTTTTAGTGACTGGCGTAATTTCCAGCCAGTACATTTCAATCACAGAGCTGAACTTCAGAGTCAAGCCCATCTTTACCCACAGGCTTCTTTCCACCATCCAGGTGTCTCTGAGGTGGAGATGTGGCGCAAAAGGGAACCTCGGCCCGCAGAGGTTCAGCTCCTGACCCTGTGCAGAAATTGCAACAGTTCCTCCTCACGGTGGATAGAGAAGAGGGGGTAGAAGGAAGAGAGCTGAATAACAGAGATGGGAGCAAAAGCATGTATTATTTTTACCACCCCCCCCCCAACCCTAATCTCTCTGTGGCTTCCTCTCTTCTTTCCTCTAGTCTCTGGGGGGCAAGGGGCAGATACTGGCTTCATTGTCATTTCGGGTTTTGGTGCAGATCCCGTGGAGTTGAATAGGCGTGTGGATGCTCGTTTTTTACCTTATTCATTGTTTGCCTTGCCAGGCTACTTTTGTGTGTTCCTGCCCCCAGGTACCGGCGGTCAATTCTTCCTGCAATTAGTATTCATGGGCAGCTGAGCAGAACTAATGCAACAAACCGTTTTTACTTTGAAGGTCAGATTACAGGCTTCTGAGCCACGGAAAAGGCTTTTCGGAGGAAGTTCTTCTCCACTATCTCCAGGAATTTAATTTTCCCTCTTCTGCATTTTCAAGCCCGCCTATTGAATGTGATTCCCCAGGAAACACTCCAAGCCAGATAACCAGATATAGCCAAATTGTTAGTATTTAAAAAAAAAAATCCTTTCTTCCTTGGGGGTGTAAGACACGCGCGTGTGTGACCCCGCCTGTGTTAGAGGGGCACCTGTCTCTTCCCTTCGCTGCTTCCTGTGATAGCGGTCTGTCATTACTATCAGTCGCATTAATTAAAAAAAAAAAAAGCCCATTCATTTAAAATTGAGAAAAGGAGGGTGCTGAAAATTCTGACTTCTGATTATTTTAAAATTGTATTCAGATATTGTAGGCAATCTCCCAGATAGCAGAAGCCAGAAATAGTCTTTAAAAAAAAGATTCTTACAATTTTTTTTAAGAATTGTAAAATGACTTCTTTGTACTGCACGTGGGATACCAATTAATACTTTGAATGACCAAAAATGGTCGGAAAATTCATTTAGCTGCTTTGGAAAAGTTCTAATTAGTCCAGAACGATGGCATAAATCAGCTAATTTACACCTGGTGCGATGTTGTGAACACACAGTCTCTCTCTGCTTTTAAGATGTGCCGACGCCACAATTTTGTCCTATTTTCTTTCTTTTTATCCTCTATTTATAGTTAGAAATAGGATCAGAGTTCCCACTGATGCTCTTCAGAGGTTTATATTCCATGAAAAAACAAAACAAAATCTAAGAAAGAAGTAATATCTGGCTTTTTTAAAAAGATGCCTTTAATTCTTGGTTTCTACGCCAGATTTTGTTTACATTTTCTTTTCAGACTAAAAGATTTTTACTTACTTCTAAATATACACGTCTTCTTTTGGAAACAGTGAGCCTAAAGTCCCTAAGGTTGTGTTTTTCATTTTGCTTTGGCCACTAGGAAGCTCTGAGCCAGAATGGTGGCTGGCTTTTAGCAACCTGTAGGACCCTGTGGTGCTGAGCCAGGTGTGTGAACCCCACCTCTGGATTCCAGTCCATGCCAGGCCTACTTAATTTCTTTTGTATTCGTTAAAATGTTGTGTATGGCTTTCTGTAGGCCTCCTCCCTCTCGCCTCTGCATTTAAAAAAATGCATGAGGTAGACACAGTGTGCTACAAAAATTGGCTTACTGAGAAACCGGTGAAGCTCCTGAGAAGGTGATTCCCATTTCCACGCGGGGTGGAGGGCGCCCACCTGGGGGTCTCTGCCTCACTGACCTCTCCCCACCTCCCCACCCAGGGCCTCATCCAGCTCTGGGCCCTCTGTACTGATGAAGGCAGTAAAAAAAATACAAGCAGATGATAAGGAGGCTGAGGGTGCTTAGCAAGGAGGCCCGGGAGGCCTACTTTCCAAAGGGTTCTTAAACGTACCGGGAGGAAGCTTTTCTGCTATTTGTAAATGAGGTCTTCCTCGGGTAGGGGCTCGGGAGCGTGGCCTTGGTAAATGGGATTCTTTCCAGGCTGGCAAGCGTGGGCAGACCAGAGTCTGCAAACCCTTTCTTAGTGATGTATGCTGTTTCTGTCTCCATATACACACATGTACACACAAATTTGAAAATGTCACTGTCTTCTCCCCCATCCCTTCCCTCCCTCTTTCAACCCCACCAGTTTTCCTGTTGAGGGTGTTCCTCATCAGGATTCCCAGAGACCACATCTGCTTTAAGGGAATATTGCCCAGACACATCTGCCCTTACCCGGTCTGTGCAACGCCCTCGCCCCAGGGAAGAAAGGGAGGTCTCCTTTGAATGTACCTTTTTCCCCTGGAGGGTTCACTTTAACAAGTGTATAAAGCCACAGCTGCCTCTGGAGGAAAAAGTAAAGGTGAGTTTTCTCTCTTATAATCTGTTCAGTTAATAAGATTCCTAAACAAACAAGCACAGAAAACGCGAAGCCGTTTTTGGGGATCTGATCAAAGTACAGAATCTATTTTCTTGCAACCCACCAAATGATCATGGCTTTTTTTCCTCCTTGAGAATGCTGCAGACACAGAATCCAGTCCATCGACTGTTCATTTCTAAAAAAGAAAAACAAAAAACCCCAAAACCCCCAACCCTCCCCCCAAACCCCTGAGTTGGGGGATTTCTTCTCAAAATGTGTGTTTAGGACAGCAGAAATTTCTGACAAGTCAAGTACAGGTGATTAAAGCTTGCAACGTAAATCAGTTAACATCTGTAATTTTTCTTGTTCTTTAATGCTATTAGTTATTTCAAGGGTAAAAAAGGATGTTTTACTTAATTTTTTTGAATCTTACTAGGTACCCGTAGCTTAACTTAATGATTTGTATAAGTGATAGTAATTGCTGGGACTACAGTTGAGTATTATTAGCTATAAAATGAACATGGTTATATGTCCAACAGAACTAGCAAGGGACAGAAATGCAGTTGTATCCAAGAGAAAATAATTATAGCAATAATCAGTGTAATTCATGATAATGGCTGAATTGAATTTCACACCATAGCTCCAAGCACTTACATTTAATGAATGTAGTTTGTGCTTGTTTACTAAAAAGGTTTTTAGCAGAAAATCGATAATGTAACTTCAGTGTTTCTAATTGCAAATGCAATTATTTTTTTTAAAGTAGTGGTTCAATAAGGATTTTGTAGAGAAAATTGAGGTATGTGAGTGCTGCGCATGCTGGCTCTTTAATTAGTCTACCTGCACATTAGTGCTATGGCGCCTTAATATCTATTTATTACAACATATTGATTAAAATGGATTTGTATTCAATTTTAAGGCTAGCTAATGTAATGGACATTGAAACTTTTCTGGAAGCATTGGCTGGGATTACAACATGTCACTGGGTAATGAGGCTTTCCTTCAAGAGGTGATTTCAGAAATCATCCTACAAACCCAATAGTGGGGCCAAGGAGGGGAGGGCCAGGCTACGTGCCAGTTTCCATGGAGCGAGTGGCGGGGACACGTGTGCTGTTCGGTAAAACAGGAGGTGCGTGCCTCTGTAACGTGACTGCGGATTCGTGCTTACTTGGGAGAACTTCTGTGTGTGCGTTTTCCTTGCCCAGGATATGCTTAAGGTGGTTATGTTGGGGGTCGATAATCTTCTCCTGGGTAAAACGTTTTGTTAGACTTCTGAGTTTGGAGGTCCACAGCTAGTCTAGCCAGAAGCTGAAGGCACGTGCACTGTCTCAGGTCTCAGGACTTGGAGTAAACCACTGGACTCAGTTGAGGTCCAGCAATGACTC
Source organism: Ursus maritimus (assembly GCF_017311325.1). NCBI lineage: Eukaryota > Metazoa > Chordata > Mammalia > Carnivora > Ursidae > Ursus > Ursus maritimus. The sequence goes on along the minus strand of NW_024426885.1, from coordinate 8,738,798 downwards.
ACACCGACGTGAACTGATGGATCGGCCTTCTTTGCCTAACTGGATCCTTTGTTCAAGACCAGCCTTGCGCCTAACCTTGTCCCTGCTTACGCGGTCGTCACAGTCACCCTCCCATCAGTGCCATCACCGTCATCATTGTCACCCTCTTTCTTGAAGTCTTGTCTTGTCTTGATATGGTCTTGCTGAGCATCATGGGAGCTTTATTCCACAAGCGAGGGTGAAGATCTGATCCTGGACAAGCTGACAGACCTTAAGAGCCTGAATTTTAAAGTATATCCACTGGCCTGGGATTTCGGACCTTGCTCTGAGGAAATCCTGGTGGTGCTATCTCAAAACCAAATTAATCTTAAACCTGAATGTTTTGGGTGGGAGGAAGGAGTGTATATGATAACTTTATAAGCAACATTGATATGCTATATGCTACTGAATCCCAAAGACTTTTTCTGGGGTGCGGCTGGGAAGGGGCAGAGGGAGAGGGAGAGAGAGACTCTTAAGCAGTTTCCACACTCCATGCAGAGCCCAATGTGGGGCTTGATCTCATGACCTGAGCTGAAATCAAGAGTGGGACGCTTCACCCACTGAGCCACCCAGGTGCCCCTGAATCCCAAAGACTTTTAAGCCCTGCCTCCTCCAACATTGCTTTGAGTCTGTGTGAGAAGCAAATGTGCCAAGCAAACAGAGCTCCAACAGGGTCTTCTGTCAAGGTTTTATTAAAAATGAGCCCCTGCCAGGAGGCCAGTTGAGTTTCTGGACCACTGTGACAACGCCTGGGGTGTTAGCTTTTTGGAGAACTGCTGGCTAGCCTCCAAGGGCCAGCTGGGCTCCCACAGCCTCCAGGAGGCTTAAGAACCAGGGAGCATGGGCCACTCCCTCCTCTGGCTTCTTATGCCACATCAAATCAAAGGCCGCACAATGAGCCCTTCCCGTGTGCCATGCCTGTGCTGGGCACATCACCTTGGTCGTCTCCTGCTGTACAACCGCCCTGTGAGGCAGGTGGCATTGTTACTCCCATTTTCCAGATGCGAATGTCAAGGCTCAAAAAGGTTACGTCAATGGCCCAGATTCAGATGGCTGGAAAGTCAGTGGAGGAGCTGGGGTTCCAAGTGCCTTCCTGGACCCTGGCTCCCCACGGTCTGGTCCACATGTGCCACATCTAGTCTACCTGCGATTCTTAGGTCATGAGAGGTGCGTTTTTCGCATGGCTGGGCTGACAATGAGATTTCAGTCTGTCTCTCCCCACCCTCTACTCCCCTTCCCTGCCACCTCCCTCCACTTCTGGTCCCCTGTCCATAAATCAGTAAAAGTTCGGTGAGTGAATGATGCCAAGACCCAGGTGACTCTGACTTGAGTGTGTCTCTCTCTATGCAGGGAGCACGGTGGCCTTCCGCAACAGGTGTGAGCCTCTCACTGTCTTCTGGCATCTGGAGGCTGAGCACGGGTCCCCGCTGCAGTGTGTTGAGAACTGGCTTCTGTACAGCCCCACGCACGTGGCTTTCGCTTTCCCTGGCACGTCCCATAAAGTAAGTGAGCCGGAGAACCAGGTGTCAAGGAAGCGTGTTGTCAGGGCGGGATCACGGAATGGGAAGATCTGCCACTGTGGGACCTCTGGGGAGTCCCTTCCCTTCCAGAGTCTCAACTTGCACATCTGCAAAATGGAGCTGATTACCTGCCCCCGCCCCCGGCTCCCTTCTGAGCTTGACAAGGCTCAGATGGGGTCTGTTATCCCCCCTGCATTTTGGAAACTTGGAAGGGCTTGAGCAGGGTAGGGAATCCTTCTAGCTAAGGAGGAGGGTAAACAATAGCTGCCAGGTAGGTGGAGTTGCTGGCATCAGCTGTAGTCCCATCATAGGGAACATCCATAGGCCCCCAGATGCTGCTTCCTCTGCTACCCCTACTGGTGAAACAGCCCTAGCCTTTGTTACAGTCACAGTCATTAGGCTGGGGATTACAAAGTTAATGCTTTGCCAAGCTATCTTTGTTGTCTTGGGGTGGAGTGGGGGAGGCTCATGGTGTATATTCAATATGGTTCCACGGAGCCAACCAGGAGCTGCTCCTTGATGGAATGATCTTCTCCGTCAGGCTGGAAAAGACAGACACCCGAACTGTTTGACCAACAAATGTATAGAAAATAGTGGCTGGTTCTAAGTAGCAATTACAGAATAATCTTATCCAAAGAAAATGTGGGCTCAAATTAAGATGATTTCACCAGGAAAACATTAAGGTATACAAAGAGTTCTTAATAAATAGAAATAAATAGTGCTGGGCTTGCGCCATGGTTATTTTCGTTGGTTATCTGCCCTCGCCGCTGCGGCTCAGGCGGCATTTTCCACGGGACTCAGAGCGGCATTTTGCTCTACAAAAACAACCCGCTCCTTTCCAGCCAATGATTACTTGTAATTATGCTTTCCCCTGCTATTATTCTAATAGACCTGTCATGTTGCTCGGAGGACTCTGGCATTTAGAATATACGACGGCTTTTATGGATGGACTGCTGGAACACTTAATATAGCTCTATTTCTGAATTATCAAGTTCTAGCCTTTTGAAGTCTGTGTTAGTGGAACTCCTCTTTATGAGATGTGCTGTGCTTAAAGGTTTGCTATTGATGAAGAGGTCCAACAGAGCCTTTATCGTAAGTACGGCAGCATTCTCCCTCAGAGATAAATAGCCGTGCTAAAAGGTATGGTGTGTACCTCGGCTGCAGATTACTAGCCAAGTACCTTCAGAACAGTGTACTTCAAAAATACCTTTATGCTGCTTGTTTGTTCTCTTTTCCATAGAGACGAGTGACATTTCTTAAAACGTAGAGGCATGGATGCATGTTGGTCGTCGTTGGTCGTCGACATTAATCGGGTTGGGGGAACGTGTCTGTCCTTACAGCCTCCGTGCTTGCTGCTTCAAGAACTGGCTTTCCTTTAAGCTTCTTTTATTTAAAGGTGTCCTTGGCTGGCCTCAAGTACTTTTGGGAGGGGAAGGAGGGTTTATGAACAGGGGTGCCTGCTCTGGGGAATCTGGAAGACGCTGTTGCGGGCCGAGCGAGGGCCAGCAGCTGGGGTCTCCAGGCAGCCATGTGAGCAGAGAGCGGGCAGTGGCATTTGGCTCCCGGCAGGGCGGGCAGGCAGCGTGCAGACACCTTCGATGGGGCGGCCCAACAGAGAACTTGTCATCAGCGGTGGTTTCCGAAGGTCTGATTATCTGGGCAACTTCGGGACCACCAGCAACCTAGGGACCCCAGAAGTGCCTTTTCGCAGTTAACCCGGTTGCTCTTTTGTGGACCCGAAAGTGTAGGCATATGAGGCTGGTGTAACTGGATAATGTGGGCACTTTTTTGGGGCCTCGGGTGGAGATCGTAGGGAAGGACGTGGTGTGGTTGACACGCACAGGACTTTGCCAGGAGTGGGTGGTCTGGCTGGCTCACGGTAGACTCGAGAGACTCCAAGTTTTTAGCAAGCATCCCAGATGCAGCCGGAACTCCCTTGGTAGCTGACATCAAAAACACAGAAGCTGGACCCCAGAGCCGCTTTTGACCATGCGGCAGGAATTTGCATCGATTCCCCAAAGAAGGCAGGCTGTTGCTGCAGAATGTTTGCCTGGTGTTTCTCATTTGGACCCGTCATGCATCAGAACCCTGACTACACACTCCCTGTCTAATTCATCTTCTCCCATATATTTTACCATTACGGATAGCCTTCCCCTTAAGCTTGTCTATTTCCTAGCCAGTGTGACAGATGACAGCGAGTCGGAGCCGTGGTAGATGGCATTTGTATGGCTCCAATGCCAGAAGCATTCTAAGCGCCGGTGTTGCATATTTATTGATCTCCATATTCCCAATAATCTGATGCCCGTCACATTTGACAACATTATGTGGAGAGGTCAGCTAGATGGGGCTAATGAAGCTGTTGCCAAGATGAATGTTGTTCCCACAACATTACCCTTGCAAATAGCTCTCAGTGGGGCATTTCACTGTCGGGCCAGGCATTTGAGGACTTTTCTATTTTTTTTTTTAATAGTTGACGTTAACATTAAACAAAACCCGAAGCTATTAAATCTTAGTATTTATATACGATAGAAAACATGGATGCCCTGGCATCTTTCCAAATGAAAATCTCATTAGCAGACATAGTGCTTGTGGCAAAGTCCTCGGCAATCAGAGATTGGCTTGGCTGTCTAGAATGTTTGACGGATTAGTCCGAGATGATGTGAAGGACCAAATGGGAAATGGCTGAAGTCTGGAGGATTAAAGTGGCAAACGGCGGGGCTGGCTGCAGCTGGAGGCTGCCTGTTTCCCAGCTTCCAAGCTGCTGCAAGCGGCTGACACCACTCGTGCGCGGGTTTAGATAACGCTTTACAGGAAGAAAGCAAGAATATGAGAGAGTATTTGCAGAGAGGATCCCATGTAATAAATGCGGCACGGGAATCATTGACAGTGGAAAGGCTTCAGGAACGCTTATGAAAATATTAAAGGTTTCCCACGCTGTCCCCACACCTTGAAAACACAAAAGGCTTCTCACACCGGAACCTAGAGCCCTTTGAAAGCCCCGCAAACTGCCATGCAGAGACTTTCACACTGTCTGTCCTGAGGGTTACTGTGTTGGACAGGGATCCTGACATTTCTTCTAAGGAGTCCCATCTCGGTTTAATTCCAGGCTCATATTTACTGGTTAATTCATTGAGTGGTTGTAAGCATCTCTGTGCCAATGTGTTTTTTTGAGAAACTTGTTGCACATCTTGGTAGAGCCCCTGAAAATTTGGGGTTCTTTAAGAAAAGCACACGAGGTCCTAAGTTTGAAAGGCAATATTTTGCAAAGGCGGGTGTATTTAATGGTTTTCTTCATGACACCGTTCCTCTCCCAGCCCTATCCCACAGTGGACACAAGCAAGGATATATAACAGAGCTGATAAGACTTGGCTCCTGGCTCGTCCAGAACTTTCTCAACAATGAACTCATTTATCCATTGCTAACATTTAGGAGCATTAATTTACCACATTGCCTACAGTCACAAAATTGAAGAACTTCTTGACTTATTTATTTTGTAGGGCTGAAGGAAGGATGCTGGAGAAGAGAGGGTTAACCATTGTGCCTTTTTCTTTAGTGTATCTCGGTTCCTCTTTCCATCATGCCGGTTTTCAGGTTATGCCTTTTGCATTGTGTTGAATGAAGTGGTAGAAAAGAATTGATGAGTTCAGAAGCAGCGAAGTTCATTGCTGGGCAGATGCTCATGTTCTTTTCAGCTGGAGAACTTGTTTCTCTTGCACCCCCCCTCCTCCACTCTCCTGGGGTGGCATACTATATGTATATATATACTAGGACTATGTCATATATACACATATACCATTAAGAAAGCATGTTCTCTCTTGGATGCATACCTAAAAGTCATAGGGGAAACAAAGTCAGGTAATGGCAAAAGTTGGCTCCAAGTAAGGTGAATGGTATAGCATGCTGCCTACAATTTATGAGACACGATTCTCACTAAAGAAAAACACCATTGAAAAGTCATATGTGAGAGATGCAAGTTGGAGCTACCCTAGGCAGCTTTAATTTAGGCATGAGCAAATTACACGGATAGCAGTTGCTATAGTAACGAGTAGACAATATGGTGTTTATGTTGCTATTGAGATATCTTGGTCTTTACCAAAATGAGAGAGAAAAAAAAAAAAAAGACTTCCAGGAGCGTACAAACACTGCATGAAGGGAACATTTCTCATAACCATTTTACTTCTTCCATTTATTTATAATGAAATGGGTATCTACAGTTATATACAGCCCGAGGGTTGGCTTGTTGTTGTTATCAGTATTTTCCTAACTAAGGTGTCCTCTTAAAAGCCCAGCCCCTGTGGCATGTATGAAGGCATCCATCTTGGATGGCCTCCAGGCGAATTCTGTGGTTGGGCACGGCACATCCTGAGTGTAGGCCAATATGGGTCAGTCGAAGGGGAACCTAAAAGCCAAGAATGCTCAAGAACTCAGGGCAGGACAGATGCTGTGAGAGGTTGTGCTGTTACACTCTTACGGGGTAGTGGGTCGTTAGCATGATTTCAAAAAGCATTTGAGGGCTTTTCTAGAGGCAATTAAGGTGTTTCAAAGAGGACTTGTGACAAAATAGAGTTGTCTCACATCTAAGACTGTGGCTGATAGACAGTGGAGAACATAGTCAAGTGGGCACTTGCCATTTTGATGAGGGAGTCTGGCAGGTGGGCCCTAATACCTCAGGTCCCAATTTGGATATTGGGGCCTGGCAGCTAATTCCATAGCAGTTCATCCAATAGTTGCCTTGCCTTTTACTGCTGTAGATCGCCACCGCCAAAGCTGGGTTGGGCAGACTCAGGCTGTTTCCAGTCCTTTCAAATTCCAGTCCTTTCAAATTCTTAAAGCAAAATTAATTTATATTAATTTATTTTAAAAACTCGTGTCAATTACGGCTTTTTCCTTTTGGGGTGGCATAGGGGACTCTTCAGGGGAAATGCAGAGGTTGGTTCCCACCAGCCCCAAATGACGGGAGTGATGGAAACAAAGCTTGAGTGTCCAAGACGTCTTGATCTGTACAACTTTTACTTCACGCTCTTCTTAGCACAGCTTCATAGGCCAGTTCTCCTCCATAAAGACAACATGGAATAGAGGAGCACATGTTGTCTTTGGAGCCAGAAAACCTGAGTTCTAGTCTCCGTTCTGCTTTTTCCTAGGATATGTCCTAAGGGAGGCAATCCATTAATACTTCTCGTCTGTCAATGCTGCTGCTAATACCCACCCGAACAGCTGGCGATGGGTGAAGCAGGCTGCTGGCATGCTCCAGCCGGGGATCTGGGCTGCGAGTTTCATCTCTTGGCAGCTTTTATGTATCCCCACTCCTGCTTTGGCCGGTCCCAGAGGTGGGTGAGTCCCTTGCTTTCTCTGGCCTCAGTTTTCCCATCTGCAAAATAACATCCCTGGCCTTGCGGGCCCCAGAGTTGCCCTGTTTCCCCTCACATTCTGTGATGATATGGCACAGGTTTTTCCAGGTTCCTAAATGCTTTTCCCTTAAGAAACATGTGCACAGACCTCTCGAGTCTGGAGTCTTTGTGGTCAATTGCCAAGCCCTCCTCTTTCCCTGAGTTTGAACTGGGCCCAACTGAAAGCTTGGTCGGAAACGAAGTCCCGTGTGTATTACAGGCAAGGCTTCTGAAGCCAGAAGGAAACAGAAGATCATCACTTTGAGCTTTTCACCTTCAGGCTGATAATGTGTTTTTGAATCCCATTGTACAGATGAAGCAATTGAATTTCCCAGAGTTTAAGTGACCAATCCAAGGCCTCGCAACCCTCAGTATTTTGGTGGCCTCTACCTGCTTTACGTTTAGGACTTCCAGAGGGCTCACCAGAAGGGGGCGGTTCCCAGGAAAAGTGTTCAAAGTCTAAGGCTAGTGAATCTTGACTCAGTGACTGTCAAAACAAACACTGCATTGCATGAGAAATAGATGGTGGGCCAGGAGCCCACAGCAGGTGGGAGGTGAGAGAGGGAGGGGTGTGGAACTGTTTGAGGAACAGGATTTGGTCACCTGATTCGTAATTTCCATCCATCGCCGAAGCCCTCAGTACTTGAGATCCTTCAGCACCTCTCCACCCTGCACCATTGCCTCCAGATTGCAAAACCCATTAGACTGTGAAGTAAGGCGAGGAAAAATCAATTTTTTGTCTAGCCTCCGAAATTCTTTGGAATAATATGTCAAAATGGTTATCTCGTCTGTTGCAACTGGCTTGAAAATATCAGAATTTCTCTGGCTATTTATGAGATTTCCATGTACCATCTGGCTCTCTCCATGTGAGTGTGCCTACCCAGATGCTGGGGTAATGTATAGGGAGCTAAGCGTATTTATTTTTACAGAGGGTAATTATTACAGTCTCTCCTTCCAGAAACGAGCCTTTTGTTTTATGTTTTCAGCGAGAACTTGTGAAATATTAAGATATTTTACTGCCTTAATGTTCTGAATTGTTTGCCTCTCCATATTGCAATCTAAAACTCATTAACAGTTGAACAATTTAATCAGAATGAATCAAGTCGTGAAATGGATACACGGGCAGTTCACACAGCCATAAAGCATGGCTGAAACTTTTCTGAACAGCTTAATAAAACTTAGAAGGCAGCAAGAAATAAATGATTATCCTGGACAGTATCAGGGTAAACAGAACCTGGAGCCATGAACTTGGTAATTGTTCTCACTCAGCACATTTGCCCAGGTTTGGTCTTAATTCATGGGATGGACCAATGATTATAGGGATTTAAGTTGCCAGTGTTTCTGTAAAATTTGTCTCTTAATAATGTGCATGATCAGGGAAGCAAAGTGAAAGCAGGGACATTAAGCCTGGCTCAATTCTAGAAGCGTTCCTCCATTAAAAGTGCCTGGGGATGCCGGGAGGCTCCGACCCACAGTTTTGGGGGAAGACCGTAATTCCAAGAGTGACCTTTTCATTGTACTTTAAAAATATCATTTATCCCGGCATGGCATTCTCACTGCAGAGACAGCCAAGTGTGTTTGCTGGAAGTGGGTTTTAGTTTCATTCCTAAGTTTGGATTGTATCCGCGTCAAATGCTCCAGACTGTCTGACGGATCGGTTGTATTATGCACTGAATTCCGGATGGCTGGCAGGTGACTGACTCATCTTTGGTTGCCCGCAACACACCGACTCTCAGCTAAATTGGGGTGGTTGGTGACCCTAAAAAGTCTCAAGCCCCAGACATTTCCTAGCCTCGGTGCCAGAAATGACTCTTCTTTCCAGCGGGTGGATTTTGCGTACAACTGCTTAATCAGATGATTATCCAGAATTGTTACATTTTCTTCCCTCGCTCGCTCCCTCCCTTCCCTCCTTTCTATTTTTGGTTATAAAATATTAATTTTTTTATCCCATCTTCTGCGAATGAATTGAAGCATCTATTTAGGCTTCTAGCACATGTCTGGGTTTTGAAGTTTCCCCATCTCTGCCTGGTCAGTGAGAATTTATAAAACAACATATTCTATACTTCGGATATTATAAGTTCAAATTGCACCCCTGCACCATGTGTCTTTATTATTTTTGTAATCGGCACCCGCAAAGTACCGTTCCTACCCAGCACGGGCTGGTGCGGCCCCAGGTAGAGAAGCTCCCACGGTCTGGTCTCTCTAGTTTCTCTCTCGTTATTAAGCTCTCGCCTTCAGGGTTGAGTTTATCAAGACATGGGCTTGTCAACATCCATCCTTGCTCTTTTGACTGTTCAGTTAGCTGAATTCTAACCCCACCAGCTCCGAGCTGCGTCACCAGGGACAAATGCTGTCCCTCATTTTGTTTTGCTCCATTTTTTCATCTGTGAGGTGGAGGTGGTAGGCCTTGAGCCGGAGGGTTGCCAAACGTACCAGCCCATAAGGGCCCAGTGCTTCGGTGGAGAGCGTGCCTGACCATGATTTTGCCAAGTCTGACTGGAAATGTGGGCTGTGATGGCTGGCAGGTGCCCATTAGCGACGGATCTGGAAGTGCTGATTGCAGTGTAAGCACAAGACCCTAGTCCACGATTTCAGGGGCATCTCCTGGCCCACAGTCAAAGAGGCACCATCACAGACAGGGCCAGCTCGGTTCTTTACGAATTGTTGCTGGGCTTGTGGAATGTTTCAAGTTCCAAGTCTAGTTGATGGTTGTATCACAGTTTATATGGAGAATAATCCCATTCCAGGCCCTTACTGGAGATTCTGGTCTACCTGGGTTTACTTTTGAATATCACTTTCCCTAACTACATTGGATTAATCAATTTTGGCCATGATATGTGTCATTTCTGTTTGTTTAGTGGCTGCCTTAACATTTTAAGAGGAGCGTTGATATGAGCAGATAATAAAGTTTCTCAGTATCCTTATCCTTCTTCTAAACAACATGAGGTTGTGAAAATATTACATCCAGGGGTTACAGCATTTTGGCAATGCCGCGTCATCTAACTCTCTCATTATTACTGTTACTGTTATTATTATTATAAACTATATTATGGCAGATCCCAGATACGTCTCGCCACCTAGAAATACTTTAGCTGACAAGAACTCTTTTCCCTTAAATAACCACTATGCCATTATCCCAGCAAACCACATTAGCAATAATTTGTTAATATGACCTGCCCCTTCCATACATAAATTTCCCCAGCTGTCTCAAAAATTCCTTTTTACAGATTTTTTTTTTATAAATAGTCAAATAAGGTTCACGTATGACAGGTATATATACTTTTAAAGATTTATTTATTTATCTTTTAGAGAGAGAGAGAGAAAGAGACTGCAGGGGAGGGAGGGGCCGAAGGAGAGGGGGAGAGAGAATCCAAGCAGACTCCCCGCTAGTATGGAGTCCAACGCAGAGCTCGATCCCACAACCCTGAGATCATGACCTGAGCCAAAATCAAGAGTCAGATGCTTAACCGACTGAGCCACTCGGGTGCTCCTCACACAAATATTTTGAAGAAAATGTAAAATGCCCTATGGTCTGGATTTTGCTGGTAGCTTTTGCTTTGTTTCCTATAACATGTTCTTCTAGTCCCTGAGGTACTATAAACTAGAGTTTAAATTCAGTGACTATTTGAAATTCAGGACTTTTTGGGTAATAACACTTCAGAGATGCTGCTGTGTACTGATTGCATCAAGTCAAGAGGGGCAGGAATGTCTGGGTGCCATGTTTATGGATACTAAGATTGATCAAGGTTCAGAGGGTATTAGCTGAATCCTTCCTTATGAAGTCCTCCATAAAACTTTCGTTGTGCCGCTTTTAAAAAAATGGTGGTAAAATCAACATCACATAAAATTTATCATTTAATCATTTTTAGGTGTGCAGTTCTCTGGCATCAAAGCATATTCACAGTGTGTGCAACCATTGCCCCCATCCATTTCCAGAACCTTTTCATCATCCCAAGCTGAAACTCCCTACTCACTAAATAATAACTCCCCATTTCTCCTCTCCCTGGCCCCTGGCAACCACTACCCTACTTTCTGTCTCCATGACTGTTTATCTTGGGTACCTCATGTAAGTGGAATCCTATCAGATTTGAGCTTTTGCCACTGGCTTATTTCCCTAGGCATGATGTCCCCAAGGTTCATCCATATTGTGGCATGCGTCAGAATTTCGTTCCTTTTTAAGGCTGAATAATATTCCATTGAGGAGATAGGACACGTTCTGCTTATCCATTTATCTGTCGATGGACACTCGGGTTGCTTTTGGCTATCGTAAATACTGCTGCTGTCAGCAAGTGTGCACTCATCCAATATTTTTATTATTCACTGATGATATTTGTCTAGATCCATTATTTCATTACAGGTTGCAAAGTGATTTCCTAATCCTTTCTGTTTATGTACGGGTTTTCAGAATAATGATTTGATGGACCAATACCCCATAAAGGTGAAGAATGAAGTGTTTGGGCTTTTTTTTTTTTTAAACTTTTTTCAGTTCCTTGAGTTAGTTCTTATGTCCTTTGATACAACTCTGGTGGCCTTTTATCACTTCTTTTATTTCTGGTACAACAAAAAGGTATCCCAGATTAACCTTGTGCATTTCCTACCTGAAGGGGGAAAAACTCCTTTTCTCCCCTTTTTCTCCCTCCTGTGGTCTAAATATTTCACTGCTGGATAGCAAATGTGTGAGTTTTCCCCATACCAAGCAGTTTTTCAGTTCTGTGTGGATGTCAACTGGGAGTCTTAACTGGAGACAGCATCAGATCCCACAGGTTAAAGGCTCAGTCCCACAAGATGGCCGCCACCCCGCCTCAGACAGCAATTGTGCTTCTTACTATAAATTCAAGGTTCCCATGACCTCCTCCTCAGGTTCAGTATTTGCTAGAATGGCTCAAAGAACTCAGGGAAACTTTATCATAAAGGATACAATTCAAGAACAGCCAGATGGGAGCGATACACAGGGCAAGGTCTGGGGAAAGGGGTGGAGAGCTCTCATGCCCTCTCCAGGCACGCCGCCCTCCACGTGTTTGCCAACCCAGAAGCTCACCAGACCTTGTACTTTAGGCTATGGAGGCTTCATTACACAGGCGTTATGTTGACTGAATCATTGGCCATTGAGTACTAATTCAACCTCCAGCCCTTATCCCTTCCCCAGAGGTGAGGCTGAAATTTCCAACCCTCTGATCCCATGGTTGGTTCCCCTGGTGATTAGCCACCACCTTGTGGTTGTCTGGGGGCTTTCCAAATATCACCTCATTAACTCCATAGTCATACACTCCAGTGGGGTAGAAAGGGGTTTGTTAAGAATAACAAAAGACACTCATTTCATTGTTCTTATCAGTAAGAGTTTTAGGATCTCTGTGCCAGGAATGGGAACAAAGACAATATGTATTTCTTATTATAAATCACAATATCACCCTTTTCGTTCCTGAAATCAGCCATTTTTTCAAAGAGACCTGGTTCTTTTGGGATTTGGCACTTAGAGACCACAGCCTGGGTATTTGCTGTGCTCATTGCTAATGGATTGTCACAGTTTCTAGGCTTTTCAGTAAACAGCTAAAACGTGTGTTTTTTTGAAAGAGAAAAATCATAAATTCATACTGAGATTTTCAGTTCAAAATTTGTATCACAGTGTTTTCTCTTCGATATTATACTTGCATATCTTTTAGGATGAAAATCTTAGTTCGGTTAGATGAACATAATTGCTTTATTCTAGGACATATCTAGAGTCGTTTCAAAATAATAATGCCAACATTTATATGATAAGATTTCTTTTCAGTTGTTTTTCTTAGGTTGTACCCCATTAGGGATGTATAATCAAGCACTGTGCTTTACCATCAGTTGAAGTAAACTTTTTCCTTGGTGTGTCTACCATCAATTTGATATACAGTTCTTGGGTGCGTATGTTTCAGTGTACTGAAACACCTTAGGATCTTTTCTTTTTTCTTTCTTTCTTTCTTTCTTTTTTTTTTTTTTTTAAGATTTTATTTATTTATTTGACAGAGATAGAGACAGCCAGCGAGAGAGGGAACACAGCAGGGGCAGTGGGAGAGGAAGAAGCAGGCTCATAGCGGAGGAGCCTGATGTGGGGCTCGATGCCATAACGCCGGAATCACGCCCTGAGCAGAAGGCAGACGCTCAATGCTGTGCCACCCAGGCTCCCCTTTTCTTTCTTTTTAACTAAGAAAAGATTATAGGGTTTTAAAAAAAGCTATATGTAACATGTGAATTAATATATCTGTTAAACAATATATATAATATTATATATAATATATATACAATTATATATTATTCATATTAACATGAATTAATTCATATTAACATGAATTAATATATCTTAATATATATTATATGTAGTATATACAATATTATATATATAATAGATATATCCACAGGAGTCTTGTTTCCATCTTTTCCCACGCTATTCTGTATCTTCTTTCCTAATGAAATAGAAGCAATTTTCCTTAGTTTTTGACTTATCCTTCAATAGTTTCCTTTTAAAAATATAAGCAAACCCTCACGCGTACACCTTCTCTTTTCTAGGACAAAAGAGGCATACTTTTTAGCGTGCATGGCACTGCATTGCGACACTGCTCTAAGTGGGCATTTGGGTTCTTTGCAGGATTTAGCTGTTATAATCCACAGTAGCCAAACTGTGGAAGGAGCCGAGATGCCCTTCAACAGATGAATGGATAAAGATGTGGTCCATATATACAATGGAATATTACTCAGCCATCAGAAAGAATGATTACCCAACATTTGCAGCAACAAGGGCGGGACTGGAGGAGATTATGCTAAGTGAAATAAGTCAAGCAGAGAAAGACAATTATATGGTTTCACTCATTTGTGGAACATAAGGAGTAGCAGGGAGATCGGTAGGAGAAGGAAGGAATAGTGAAGGGGGGGTAAACAGAAGGGGAAATGAACCACAAGAGACTATGGACTCTGGGAAACAAACTGAGGGTTTTAGAGGGGAGGGGGGTGGGGGACTGGGCTAGCCCAGTGATGGGTATTAAGGAGGACACATATTACATGGAACACTGGGTTTTATATGCAAACAATGAATCATGGAACACTACATCCAAAAAATATATATATATATAATCGCTGAAATTAATAGCCTTGTGATTACATGGCTTTGCATTTTTGCCATTGTATCTTTGGGTTAGATTTTTTAGAAATGGGATTGCTGGGCTGAAGGGTAGATGGGGGGTAAATTTGTGAGACTGTGCCACACTTCTCTATACAGAGCTTATCCTCTTGTGCGCCCCCATAATTGCCTGCAGTATACGAGCCTGACTGCTTCCCCCCCCCCCCATCAGCAGCATCAACAGAGTATACGGTAGTGTTGCTTTAGCTACTGGGAACATTTGCCACATTTATTTTTATCTTGAGATTCCTATACCATGTCGACAGTACAAATTTGGAACCCCCCCATGCATGTTGGGGTTTTTATTTCTTGGAGAGTGGGGAAACTTTTCACCCTACCCAGAGCCTTGTCAGATGACAATAATTTTTGAGGCTTCCTAATGCAGAATTTTCTAGTTCCATTTTGATGGAGGGGGCAGCCTTTGTGGGCTTCTCTATTTTGCTGTGTCTCAGTCTGAGACTCCAGTCCTCATCTGGGTGTTCTGCCCTCAGCCCTGAGCTGTGGAGCCTGTATCGAGATCTGATACCCTCTTGGGCACCAAGTTTTCAGCTTCTGTGTTTTGGCACTCTGGTTTTGAAGGCCCTCTTGAATTTTGGCACCTGGGGAGATTCCCTTTCTTTCTTTACAGCTTATCTGTACATGACATTTTCTGTATACGCTTCTGTGTATTATAAGTGTCGGGGGGGGTGTCTTTAGAATCTCAAGTGTCCAGGTTGCTGGAAGAAACTCCATGCAGATTTATAGACATTATACCAAGTAAAATGGAAGTAAAATGGAAGCAGGGAGTGAAGTGATTATTTGCTATGCAAAAGTAATCTTTAAGAATGGGCTTCTCATGTCTGAAACTAAAATTTTACCGTCACCAAAATTGGTCTGTAAGTATTACACAAAGTGGGGTCTGCCTGTCGTGTGAAGGAGCTGTCTCCGTCCCACATGTGAGGACTCTGGGCTACACATTTGTGCACGGTAGGCGTGAGCAGAGAAAAGACAATCACTACATTATCCTGTTGACATCATTCCATAGTTCAAACCCCAAACACACCACAAAACATACTGTACCAGATAGGCCTCTGGGAGGAATAGATCATGAAGGGAAAAGGAACCAGGATTATCCGTAATGGGATAATTAGGAAAATCCTTTAGTCAATACTGTTTAATTTCCTTTCAGATTCCTAGTGGCCTATTAGCAATGTAATCAGTACCTTCTGATAATTTCCAAAAGGATCTAGGGCTGACCTTTCCCCTTTTAAAGGGGTGGGCCTTTGGTTTCTGTTCTACAACTCCAGATATTTCTACATGCTGGTCTGTGTTGGCTGTGGTTTTGTGCCAGAAATCACACGAGATGGGAAGTAGCCCAGATGGTGGAAAATGGAGTGGAATATGTTGCCGTTTCCTGTGGTACAAGATCAGCTAGCTTGTATGCTAACAAGAGTGATAGCTCACAGGTGATTCATTTTCGAAATGGAGACTAAGTTTTGGTGTTACGTCTTGCTGTCTTGCCCCCTTGGACCTGCCAGTGTGCGCCCTGTTAGGTATGGAACGGTTAGCCGTCTCCTTTGAAGAAGAGTTTTTGGAAATCTTCTCTAGCCTAGATAACTCCTAACTGGTCTCTTTCCTTTGATTTCTCCCATACTTACGTCATGCTCAGTGAACAGGCAGAAATGAAAACTTACGTTTTCTCAAACTGAGCTAAAAACCCTTTGGTGAGTCCCCTGGAAAATCAAGTCCAGTCCCCAGGCCTGGCATTCAGGGCCCTCTGAAGGGGGCCCGATAACCTTCTTCTCTTCCACCCTCCCCATCTGGCAGCCCAGATGCCCCGCACTGTTCCATTTGCTCCAGCCTTTGCCTGAAGCTCTTCCTTGGGCCTGTGACACCCTTCCCATCAGAGGCCATGCAATGAACCCTTGACTTGTGGGACCACACAGGGGCCAAGAACAGTTGTGCCAGCACTCCTGGCCCACTGGTTTTGAGCTTTACCCTGTGATGGCTCCGTGGCTTTACTTCCCCTTTGTGCAGGCTCACTTAGCTTTTCCAGCTTGATGTGGCCCTCTGCTGGGATTGGACTTGTCTTTCCATCTTTGCCTAGCCAATTCCTCTCTGTCCTCAAGACTTGCTGCCCTGGCTCCCAGAGTATGCCATTCATATTTTTTACCTTTTTTTCAGCATTTGCCATATTGAATTGTAAACTTTCTCCCATTTTTGCTTGGCATACATATCGGAGGAGGAATCTTGCCTGGTAAGAGGAGATTAATTGGTAAGATGAATGAATGAAAGAATAGATTCCAAAGTGGGTATTTTCAGTTAGGCACCATTTTGCTTGGAGGAAATTAGACCAGAGGATCTGGTGGGGCCCCATCCAGTTTCATCCTGTTACTAGCCAGGTTATTACCCTCACTCTGGCCTGCTCTGCCATGAAGTTTAGGCTAGTTTCCTAGACTTAGGTGTCAGAGGGCAGAGACTGGGACCTCTAGATCCTCCACAAAGGGCACCCTTCCTATCAGAGGAGATGCTGACTGAGTTGATGAATGAGTCAATGATATTGTGTAAAGGAGTAAAAGAAAATCCATTATCATGATGAAAAAAAAAGAATCTATGGCAGCCTCTGGAAGGGATCTGAGGACTCGGTATGAATAGGAAGAATAATACAAAGTTATTTCAGTCTAAGCAAAGAGAATGAGCTGAGCTATGCATGTGAAAGAGAGAACAACAGGCGGAGTGAAAAGAGGAATGGAGTCAAGAGGCCTGGACTTTGCTTCATTGTGACCCTAGGTCATTTGTGTTCAACTGTTTAGCTTCCCATTCATTTATCTATCTATCCTTCTGTTTGTCTACTCAGCCATTAACCTGTCTTCCCAATCACCCATCTGTCTTTACATCCATCTATCCATCCATCCATCCATCCATCCATCCATCCTTCCAAACATGCATACTCTTGTCCATTAATCCATCTATGCATTGGTCTGTCCATCTAGCCACCCGTCTGTCCATCCAGCCATCCATCTGTCCATCTAGCCCATCCAAACATCTGTCCATCCTATCCAAACACCTGTTCATCCATCTGAACATCTATCCACCTGTCCATCCATCATCTGTCTGTCTGTGCATCCATTCATCCATCTGCTGTTCATCTGTCCATCCATTTATGTCCATCATTATTAAATACCCATAGTTACATCGACTAGAAACCCAAAGATGAGAAAGACATTGTCTCTCTCTCCATGGGACTCAGTGTACTATGGGAAGAATGCAAACAATAATTACCGTGTAATAAGATAATGACCTTAGAGGAGCCTTCTCTCCTCTGTGCTGAGAGCATCTACGTTTGCCTAGAGTCAGCAAAGGCTTCCCTGAGGAAGCCATGTTTGAGTCCAGACCTAAGCAAGGAAGTGTTTATTACCTTGGGCCTTAAGTTCTACGTTACCTGTGAAAGACAGGCATTGGGCCAAGTGACATCCATGTAAAAATCTGTGATTGCATGAACGGCAGGAAACTAGGCACAGACATGAAATACGGAGGGCCAGTTGGGGGGAGGAGGGGCAGAACCAGTTAAATACTTGGTTGGGACTAGGGCACCCCATCTTTGAGGGACCCCCAGGCCCCTCTGTCCAAGAGCTGATTCTTGCTTATGGGTTGTTGGGGGAAAAGCTTTGCCGCCCTCAGTTACTCGTTTCCTGGGACAAAGCTAGACGTGGGCTTTCCAGACTTGTTCAGGGCCCAGGGCCCATTGTCTGTAGTGTGCCACGAACTCCATGAATTTTAATAGCCTCCATTCAGAGTGATTAAAACCTTAATGAGATTTAATTATCTTGATGTTAAGTGTTTTGTGTTAAGTTATTGCATTCTGACCACTCATTGTGCGCGGCAAGCTC
The DNA here is from genome assembly GCF_017311325.1 of Ursus maritimus. Classification (NCBI taxonomy): domain Eukaryota; kingdom Metazoa; phylum Chordata; class Mammalia; order Carnivora; family Ursidae; genus Ursus; species Ursus maritimus. The sequence goes on along the minus strand of NW_024426885.1, from coordinate 8,720,863 downwards.
AGGGCGGCTAACCCTACCTCTACCTTAATGGAAAGGAAAGTTGAATATATTTAAATGAAATTTCCCCCAAAGTAATTGCCTTCAATGAAACACCAAGTAGGCAGCAGGATTGAATTTATAAATCGGGCTGGCTGCAGATGAGAGCTACCATATTTGGAATGGTTTTCATTAATCCAGGGTCTCCAGAAGGAGCGATGTGAAAAGTGCAGAATGTAAGTGACAGGTGTTTATGGTTCACAATTGCATTAAACAGGCTCTTAAGTGCAGGTTAAAGGCCTTCGTGAAATATAGAATATACCTTAAAATGTGGCCTAAATTTTTGCCATTTTGGACTTGGCGTTACTTAAACCTACAGAATTAGCGGAGCTTTTGGTTAATCAACTGTCAGTGTAAATTGCAGTCAAGCAAAACCCTGATAAATACCAGGAAGCACAGTTCGCCCGGCCTGTTGCTTTTTTTTTTTTTTTCCCCCCTTCTTCTTCCCCTGGGCCTTCTGAAGGCCTTCAGCTGATGGAGAGCTTTTAATTTCACATTTTGGCCCCCACCGCAGGTGATAAACAAAGGTTTCCCCACTGCTCTGGCTGGGGTCAGTTAAACGGCCTCCCCGTCAATCCCACTCCCCGTAATTACACACAAAAGGTGCCTGAGATCCACGGCTAATTTGTGGCCTCTGTTTAGCAGAATTTAATAGCAGGTATTACTGCTGCCGCGGTAATTAAGGACCTTTGTCAATAAGACGGAATGGATGGCCACACTTGGTTGTAATCAGTGGGCTCTCGAGAGCCAGAGGAGTGAAAAGGGAGAGAAGCAATCCATTTTGTGAATAACACGGCCCTCCTCGGCCCTCCCTCCCTTCCAGATCGGGCAATGGAATAATAATTCCCCAGGCAATGAAAGTACAGGAATAAAAGTACTTACCCTCCAGCCGGTGATTTTTTTTTTGACTTTTTATTTACTCTACTGAGCTTTCTTATTTGCTCCAGGCTGCATTTGATGAAGTATTGTTTAAACAGCACAGAGCAAAATGGATGTCGGGAGGTGGGAAAAGGAGGAGGAATTTTAACCAGGTGGCGAGGGAGGCGCCCTGCTTTAAGGTGGACAGCCGTTGGGTTTATCAATTATTTCTCCAGGATACAAAAAAAAAAAAAAAAAAGACAAAACCAAGTGGCTTCGTGAAGAGGTGGAGGGTGTCATTTAGAGCTGTCTCTGAACATAGTCATTCAGCTCTAAATGGGTCGCCTGTAACAAGCGAGAAGTGAACTTGGGGGAGCATTGTCACCCTCTGCCTCCTCCCTAATGTACCGATGAATGGCCCGGCGGAGGGGGCGGCAGGGGAGGGGAGGGGGCAGGGGCTGGCGGCCACAATTCAAAGAGACCTTCAAGGTGTGTGCCCCTCGCTGTAATTGGAGAGGAAGCTGCCTTTCCCTCGCCTATTCCCTGCCTTTTTACTGGTTTTAACAAGCATGATGCTTTTAATAGTGCTTTGAGTACCATCTCTTTATACGCCTCTCCCTTTTTAAAGCAGCTTTAACTATACTCTTTCTGTCGCTAATGCCTGAAAAACTTCTACCTTTAATCATTCCAGGATGAGGCGGCAAACAAGCGGCCCCCTTTCCTTTTGCAATTACGTGGCTGCCCGGCAGGGAAGGGGCTGGTGGGTGGGAGGGAGCAGGGGAGCTGCAAGTATGTGGATTGTGGGATTTGCTGCCAGGCCCCCGAGAGCTTGGCGACATTACAAGGGGCCTCTTGTTAGGGGAGGGCCGGGGGTCAGTTTTAGACAGCCAAACCTGCAAGGTGGAAGGCAGAAATCCATTAGACTGCTATGAACAGCACACCTGGCTTTGGTTAATTAAAAAAAAATGGAAATCCGTTTCCCAGTATTCTAGGATACCCTCAATGCCTCCCTCTCCAACACACAGTTCCCTTCTTTCCTATCTAGAAGCCAGCCCAAGTTGGGCTAAGGGCTTAGGTCCTTTTGGGAGATGAGCTTGAGGGGTTTTCACATGCCCCTTCTGGGCTGGGGAGGAATTCAGGGTAGGCTGGCTCCAGGCGCAGGTTCATAAACAGAGGTGAAGGAGGGATCCATTCACCGCCACCCAGGACCAGCAATCACACAGCCTTTGGATCCTTCAGAGGGGTGGCAGGGGGCAAGGCCAGGAGCTGCAGGGCCGCTGAAAAGGCTCCCTAGCTCAGTTAAGGAGACTCACGAGCCCGTGGCCCCACAGCCCAGGAGGGGTGGAACGGGGCCAGGGAGGACCACAGAAGAACCTGTTTCCTTATCCATCCCATTTTTGGCCTCTGAATGGGTTTTTTTCCTTTCTGGAGTGAAGTGTCAAACCAAAGTTTGAGAGATATTCCAGAGGTGAAATCCTTCCCAGAGAGAAACTCTGGGGGAAAGGAGGGTGAGGGGTTTTCTTCAGAGCTTCGAAACATCCCTTCTCCAAAGACATCAGCCTGGAAAGCACCCCTTTGGTCCCCTTCTCTAGCGTTAGGGTTCCAGTCCAGACGCTGGGGCAATCTAGTTCAGCCTGTGAAGCCTGTTTCCTTGTCTGTAAAATGTAGGTAAGAATAGCTCCTGCCTTCTCAGGGGGGGACTTCTGAGGGTCTGGAAAGTGGTGGAAACCCTTTGCTGCCTAAGGAGCCATCCATTCATATTCAACTTTGTTTTCCTCTGGGATCTAAAGGTCCATTGGATTCCTCTCGATTATCTGGAGGATGGGGTGGGGGTTGCAGCCTGGGTCTGGGGTTCGGAACAGCAGGCCGCCGTGCTGTGGATTTCCATGCTGCGGGTTGTGACTATTACACCACCAAGCATCCATGTGCTTAACGATCACTTAGGGAAGTTTTGGTTTGCACAAAATCACAGGGGAGAAGGGAATGCAGAGGTGGCTGACCAGAGAAAGAAGAGACATCTCCTCCAGATTTGCCTTCCTCGGAGCCTTGACAGTAGGCTGACTAGTGCCCCTTAAAGTTACCATCTCCTCATCCCTTGAACCTGTGAACGTTACTTGTAAGGCAGAGGGCCCGCCCCTCCCCGTTTCACTGAGATATAACATTGTATCTGCTTAAGGAGCACATCGATTTGATAGATGTATATACTGGGACTTGTCGACATCCATCTCTTCGCGCAGCTACAAATCTTTCCCCTGTGATAGGAACTTCTAAGATCTATTCTTAGCAACTTTCCAAAACATGCTATTGTCAGCTTATAGGGTCACCATGTTGTACATTCCATCTCCAGAACTTCTACCTGGAAGTTTGTACCATTTGACCACCTTCACCCATTTCTTCCCCTCCCCCCCACCCCCTGCTCTCCGTTTCTCTGAGTCTGGTGTTTTGAGTCCTGTGTGAGATTGTGCAGTATGGGTCTTTCTCTGTCTGACTTCACTTAGCAAAATGCCCTGGAGGTCCATCCATGGTGGCATAAATGGCAGGATTTCCTTTTTTATGGCCAAATAGTATTCCATTGTGTATATAGGCCACGTTTTCTTTATGCGTTCATCCACGGATGGACACTTAGGTTGTTTCTATGTCTTGGCTATTGTCAGTAACACCATAATGAACATGGAGCTGCGGATGTCTCCTTGGGAGTGTGATGTCATTTTCTTTAGATAGATACCCAGAAGTGGGATTGCTGGACCATACGGTAGTTTTATTTTTATTTTTTTGAGGAACCTCCATACTATTTTCCATAGTTGCCGTACCAATGTACATCCCCATCGGCAGTGCACAGGGATTCCCTTTTCTCCATATCCTCACCAACGTTTATTCTCTTGTCTTTTCGATGATAGCCACCCTACCAAGTGGGAGGTGAAAAGGGACCTTTCCAGATACAATTAAGTTAAGGACCTTGAGATGGGGGAGATTACCTTGGATTATCTGGGTGGGGCCTACATGCACTCACAAGTGTCTTTAGAAGAGGGGCAGAGGAGGATTTGACCCAGACAGAAAAGCAGAAGACAGTGTGAAGACAGAGGCAGAGATTAGAGTGACGTGGCCCAAAAGCCAAGAAATGCCAGGGGCCACCAGAAGCTGGAAGAGGGAGGAGATGGACTTCCTAGAGCCTCCGGAGGGAGCACAGCCCTGCTGACACTTGGCTTTCAGCCTTCTGGCCTATAGCTTTCTCTTGCGCAAGCCGCCCAGTGTGTGGTCATGTATTATAGCAGATGCAGGAAACTAACACAGGTATCTGCTGAAAGGTCCTATTCTACAAAGAAGGCAAGTGAGCACTGGAGCAGGAGGGAAGGTTCTGTGCCCAGGGCCTCCTAGCCAGGAGGGGCAAGGTGAGCTGGGGCTGCAGGTGTGTGACAGGTGTTCTGCTACCCGTGGGATTCAGCAGTGGTGTCCCTCAGGGGCCCTGACTGTGGAGTGGGCTGCTCTCTGGCCCTCAGGGAGGGGGGTGTCAAGCAGGCATGGGCGAGCCTGTAGGGGGTGGTACGGTGACTCTAGAGCTCTGGAGTCGGTGCTCTGCCAGGCCAGGCTCTCGCTGGCTCAGCCGTAGAGCAGGACCAAAGCAGTGAGTGGCAGGTCTTAGATCTGCCTTCGATCTTAGGTCTTCGATCCAGACCTGGGACAGACAGGGGTGATGTGCCCTCACCCCATTTAATGAAAAGAACGTATTAAAAAATGCAACACAAATATGTTATAATCTCCTAGCGGGCAGTTTTTCTTATGCAGACATGGGTATATTTTCTGATGTCATCGACAGAAATGTTCACATAGGTCTGTTGAGTCCTGTTTTTACAGGTCTCGTTCCTTTACACCATACCTTAATACTGTGGAATAAAGTTTTTGGTTAAAGGGTGGATTGTTTCCATTGAGTCACTGGTAGGCTTCTTTCCTTTTTCATATGTGGATAGTGATTCTAATTCATGGCACGTTGGAATGTAGAGTTCAGAAAGAGGATTATTTCTTGGTTGATTTTTTGTTAATTTTTATTGGGCACGTGATCTGTGTTATGAGGATGGAATGAGAGACTGTGGTGTAGGGGAGGCTAGAGACTTGCTCAAGCAGCCTGATGGTGGGAGCACCAGGCTGTGATTGCGGCCATCTGATGGTGGGGTTTAGCGATTAAACTCCCATGCTCTTGGAAGCCAAGGACAAGAATCCTTTCTGGGAGACCTGGTTGTGCAAATGGCACCTGTCCACAGCCCCGCCCTGGGCTGATCCCTCTTCTGTGCCCGGTTTAGGCCGGGTGCTTGGCACATGGGTCCTCAAGGAGTGTTTGTTGTTTTCTGTTGAATTATCACTGGCAATTAAAGAGGCCTCCAAGTGTTCTTGCTAAATGGAATTTCTTAGAAAGGCGTTTCTAAGTACAAGCAGAAGTCAAGTTTGGCAGAAATGATTTGCAGACATCAGAGGCATGAAGCATGTTCTTTAGCTCCTATAGGAGAATTGTTTATTTGTTCTAGAAACAAAATAATTAAAGGGTGATGTCCATCAAGCGGACATTATGGTTTATTGCACTTATGCCAAAATCCCTACAAACCTGAATCTTCATTTTCAGGGTGGAGGATAGGTGAGAGAGATGATGTTCTGCTGTTTGGGGGTGGGTAGCATTTTGTAGCCAAAACACCCCACGCCCCAGCCTCTCCCCTAGGGCTTTGGCCCCACAGCTGGCTTCGAATCGGGGAGAGTTGCCGCTACAAGTGCCGGCGAGAGGAGCGGGGCCAGCCTGGAAGCCAGAGCCATGGGCTAGGAGAGCATACTTCGGTTTTGCACTCTGCTCAGAGCCCCGGATGGGGCGTGGCTGCGCGTGCACGAACTGCAAAGACAAAGCGGGTCTCTGGATGGTGAGCTGTGGTAGAGGCAGCAGGGCTGTGGGACGGAGGCTCGGAGCAGGGAGGGCCGGGGCTGACGGCTGGCTGAGTCCCGGCTGTGTGCTTCAGGGAGAGTGTCTTCACTGTCCTGGGCTGCAGTTTCTACACCGGAAGAGGAGAACCTTCTATTAAACTTGTTGAGAAGTCACTGGACGAACTGACACAGGGCCCAGAAGGGTGGTGCGCATGGGTAGTGATATCCCGAGGGGCTGGCCGCTGCTGTTCACTTTGGGAGAAGCCCTGGTCCCGCTACTCGGCAAGGCCCTTATCTGTAAATCACTGAAGGCGTCTGGAGGGATGATTAGGAAGGTTAAATGGGACACTTTGCTCTTACAACTTCTTAACACACTGTCGCTTCCTTCTATCGAAGCCTTCTAGAACTTAAGGAATTTTGCATTTTTAGCAGGTTTTTTTTTTTTTGCTCCAAGCTAGATCTTTTAGGCTGCCATCTGAGCCCACTGACTTTATTTACCAGGTTAGTCCACAGACATTGGTCTACCTGGGGCCAGCTCTGTGCCTACCATGGTTTCAGTTGCTATAGGGTGGGAGGTGAGATGCACCAGGCCCTGTCCCTGTCCTCAAGAAATATCCCCTCAGAGGGTTGCCAGACAAAATTCAGGATGCCCTGTTAAATTTGAATTTCAGATACTCAACAAATAAATTTTTTTTAGTATAAATATGTCTGAGACACCGTATGGGATATACCCATACTAAAAAAAAAAGTATTTTTTGTTTATCTGAATTAAGATTTAACCAGATGTCCTGAATTTTTGTTTGCTAAATCTGACAACTCAATAGCTCCTCCTCCATGAACATGCCAAACTTGGGGTCACTGCCTGTCGGTTTGAGGAATCCCTCTGACATTATTGATACCCAGGATCTGACCCTGCTCCACTGTCCCTTCCTTGGTCGTGGACTCTGGGCAAGTCCCCCCCTCCCCCATTCTCTGCCTTGGTTTCCTCCTCCCCACTGGATTACCTCTTGGTGGTCCTTTCTGGTTCCCTTTCTTTGACTTCAGAGTTGGTGGAAGACATCGGGCCAACCTGGGGTTTTGGGATTGTGTAGACAAAAAAAACCCCAGTGGCTTGATTGTATCTTTCACTTTTCAGACACTTGTTTTGGCTTCATGGAGACACAATCCAAGTGCCTCTGACCTGCCCTCTCAGCCCCAATTCTGAGCACTTGTAAGGAAAAGTCTCCTTGTAGCACAGTCCGATCCCCCAGCTGGGCCTCTAAAGGGCGTGTTGAAGTCCTTTTAATTTCCAATCCATTAAAAAAATAAATCCTTGGAGGGTTTGCTTCCTACATAGCAGCACGCTTTTTGGCTTGACAGCTGTCAAACTGAAAAACATTCCATGAATTCTCCAAGTAATTTAAAAGTTGCTTGGACTGAAATATGGGGTGATGTCTGCTCAGCTGAAAGGGTGCCATTTGTACCTGAGTAATTCAATTCACTTGATTTTTTTTCCCCAGGGAATTACTTTCCTAAGGAGAAGGAGAAGGAGTACATTTTCCTCAATTATGAAATGGGTGCTGTGATCTAACTTGTGACCATTTCTAAGCGGTTCTCCCTTTCACTGCCCCTTTGGGTCTAAGAGAGATCCCTTAAACCGTCGCTTGTCTTTGGCAATAATTACTTTTGGATGCAAACCAAAGGTCCATTTTGGGGACGCTGTCCTCGGTGACGTATGTGTATACATATAAAATACTTTCAGGATCTAAGCCTCCCACTCACATATGAGTTTCCTTCTCTTCAGAGATTAAAACATTGCGGCCACTATTCATTTCGAGCAAACACAGGGCTGCGAAGTCCTGTAATAGCTTTTTGGGGATTTGAGCCAGAGATTTTCTTAGTCATCTTGCTAACACCTTAGAAAGTACGCGGTTCCTCCGGAATGCATGTGCTGAATGCTCATTTGCTTTAATGTCTCAAGTTTCTCCTGCTGCCCTAAGTTATGGCCCTGCTAGCTTTGTTTCCTCTCTCCTCTCTCCTTCTTCTCCCTCTCTCTCCTCCCTTTCTCCTTTTTCTTTCTCTCATCTCCTTCTTTCGTGGATTCGAACTTGTTAGTCTCAATAAAGGGGCTTGATGTCTGCCATCAGGAAACCTTACTTCCATTTTCCCCCCAGAAAAATGGAACAGGTTTCTTTTAACTAGTGCAAGGCTCTCCTCTCTAAAAGGTTTTTATTATTGAGTGCCCGGGGTCCTTAGTTTCAGACATTTATCTTCTAGCTAAGCAGGAACAAAAGAGGGAGGCAGCCTTCTGTACCTTCTGTACCCCGACTTTTCTGAGTAATCACCCAGCGGTTAAATTGAAGCGGCCACAACATCTTCTTCATTGTGTCACTTTGGGCTTGCTCGTTAATTTATGAGCTTCAACTGTCAAAATAGTTTGTGCAACGGACCCTAAAAATGGTGATGAATCAGATCAATCAATTGGGTTTTACAGGCCTGGTTTCCCTCACAGCGGGCCTGCCTGCTGTCTACAGCATGTTAGGAGGAAAGTCCCGTACACAGCGGATGTGCCCCAAATGAGTGCATAATACAAAAAAATTCACCTCTTCGTGTAGGGCGCTAGGATGCTTAAAGTGCCGACAGTGCTCCACCCCCTCCGTCCTCGGGGTAACAGCCAGAAGCTCTTGGACCCGTTGCGAGGGATGTCCTCATGGTGGAGTGCTGTGTAGCTCAAGCGTGCTGACTCCCATTGTTCCAACGAGGTGGTGCCAAAATGGCGTCGCCAAAATGGCATCCTTCAGAGCCCTTTGGACAAGCGATGTGGGGATGAGGTATGGAAGATGGGGGGCAAAATCCAGCTCCAATGAGACAGAAATTTTTCCTTTTAATCTTTGTGATTATAGAACGTAAGTCGATGCTCAGTAATTCATAAAACCTATTTGCAGATTTGAAGTGCCTTCGGATCCTGGCTTGCTTTCCTTAAGCAAATTTGTCAGAGGTGGGCCACTTGAAATGTGGGGGTTTCTGTGTTCCTTCTGGATTCTAGGCCCTAGCTAGGGCTTCTTTATTATGCAGATTTTTTCACCTTTTAAAAAATCACTAACACAAGTTCATTATTGGGAAACTTGAAACCTATGGAGAAGAAGGGAGAAGAGAAAAGCCCTTCCCTTCAATCCAGGGCCAACCTCTGCTGGCGTGTGGTGTATTTTCTGCCTTCTGTGCAGTGATTTTACCTATTTGGGACAATCTGTCCCCACCATTTTGTTTCTTGCTTTTAAAATAACTCTCCAAGCATTTTAATTGTTTTATGTTCGATCCCATTGTTGGTATGTACCCTTGTTTATTTAGTCACATCTTTTGTGTTGAGTGTTTTTATAGTTTATCACCGTTTGTTATTATCAACAAAAGAGGCCAGGCTGAGAGGCTCTCTGAAACAGTCCCAAGCTTAATGATCTCCTGAACTGGACACTTCCCTCCGGATATCTTCTCTCATTCCAAGAGCATCGTGAAGCCCCAGTGCCCTCTGGATATGAACTCTCACGGGGGTGCCCTTTCCTAACCTTCTCTTTGTAGCTCATGAACTCCTATTCATCCTTCAAGGCCTGGCTAAAGCAGCCCCCTCCTCTGTAAATTCTGGGTTCTCCCTCTCCATGGAGTTGGCCCCCCCTTCTTTGTGTTGGCCTCCGTGTTAGCCCATCAGTGAGGTCACCGAATGGTATTTAACTGTCTCTCTGGTCTCCCTCTGTCTGTGACATCTGTCTTGGTGATGCTGACTACCCTCGGCTGCCCAGGACCCCCTGGCTTGCATGGACTCTCCAGTTTTCTGAGCTGTGCCTGGTGTGCTCACAGAAAAGCCAGTCATTTAGAAGGTATAGCTCAGGGGTTTAGATGACTGGGATGAAACCACACACACACACACATACACACACACACACCAAAAAAAAAAAAAAAAAAATCCCCAACCTTTTCAAGCTCCCAGGACTCTTCCTTGATTTCCACTTTGGGCGTGAAGACATTTCCCCAAATGTCCCTGTTGTTGATAGCTGCTGTCAGAGTTCATGATGGCATTTGTACTGAAAACTCCTAATTTGATATTTCTCTAGTGAATTTAATGAGTACGAAAAAGTGTCATTTAGACCTAGTTTTCTCTTTGTGCTTTGAAAAATGAAATGCACATAGTTATCTGTAAATGAGATAATTACCTCCCTACTTTGCTAAAGGCGCCTACTAGTGATTTTTTTAGCTTGTTTCACTTAAAGCTTTACAAAATGGGGAGCCCAGAGCTGTTAACAGGCTTGTTGTAATAGGCTCTGAGAAAGGCAAATAAAAACCAGTTGTTCCAAACCAGTCACAGAAATAGCCTGGTGAAATGGCTGGCAGCTCAGACATAAATTTAAGTCTTGGTTGCATTTAGAGCAAATGTAATAATAGCTGCAACCAATATTTTTAATATTACTGATCTTTCAGCAATAATTACCTAGAACTTTTAATGTCTGCAATTAGAACGCTAGCAATTCAGTGGTACAGACCAGTGGTAAACTGCACGAAATTGGATACTTGCTGTAATTGGTAATTAATCACTTTTCATTACCAGGAAGGGATGTTGTAGTTACTCTGAATAGATACATCATGCTAATTACAGGCAAACACAAACCTACATATTTGAATGTAGAGCTTTTAGGAAAATAAGCAACTCATGCCAATATTCTATAGCTGAGAGGGGATTAGTCCACCCAATTAAAATGATGAAGAAGGGGCTGTGTCTATTTTGACAAGAACCCATCAACCCCAAAGAGGTCCCCTTTTCCTAAGGGTCTCGATTGCATTTCCATTCACTTCTGTGGGTAATTTAAATTCCCGTCCTTTATGCAGATTTAGAAATGGTTCCAAATAAATATTTACATGTGTGTCTGTCCCTTGGTGAGCCGGCAGGGTCATAGAGCTCCGTCTCCCGCCTCTGTCTGCATCACCGGCGCGGCCACAGCTCCCGCCCAGACCTTTCTCTCGAGTGCGGGTCTCTCCCGGGGTGTCCACCAGCATCACGTCCCTGGACGTCTTCCTCCTTTCCACGGGGGCCTGTTCTGTGAACGGGACCATCATTTTGCCAGACTTGAGACTTCAGCAATTTTTTCTGATCTTCCCACCACCTTGCCCCAAACCTCCCTCATCCGTCATGGGGCCCTGTCACTCCTCCGTTCACAGCCTTTCCTGCCTTTGCAGCTCCCCCTTCTTCTCACGGCAGCTGCTCATTCCTGGGACTCCATGTTCTTGTCCCAGTTGCATCCCAGGAAAACGCAGCCTATGGAAAAGGGACTCAGTAAGGGAAATGATGTCTATGAGAGTTCATGTAAAAAAAAAAATCTCATTCCGTGCCTAGGTCCCTGGCCTCTCTTGGTACCACCCCTGACTGTCAATATCAGAACACAGGCCTCACATAGATAACAAAAGAAGAGCCATGGAGACAGGCTGAACTGTTTCACCAAAGGTGTGGTCATTAAAGTATATGTTGCGTTGAGCGACAGGGAGAGGGTGGCATTATCCCCATCTGTCTTTGTCACCTTCGCACTTGTGTCTGCAAGCCCAGGTCCAGGTGAAAGGCAGGAACGAAAGTTCGTTGAGGGCCTACAAGCTCTGGGTCTCAGTGTTCTTTGGACGGCAGAAGGCATGAAGTCTTTTCTGCTTGCTTTCGTGAGTGTTGTGATCCTTGATATGCCTCTGTCCCCTGGCCAAAGTTGCCTAGGACCTGCCCACAATATCATCCCAAAATTAGGTCATGGTGGAGACATAGGTCCTATTGTCAGTAAATATAGAACTGAGAGGCAAAGTGGTGTGTATGGAGGCCAACCAGAACCACGGGCCCCACCCCTCTCATGTGGACCTCTGTGGCTCTTGGGAGCCTCTTATCTGTTCTTCCAGCATCAGAAGATCTCAGAGGTGTCTCTGAGTCATGGCAGGTTCCAATTCTGCCCCGGGTGCCAATCCCACATACCCAGCACTGTTGGGCGGCCCTTGGGTTGGATTCAGAGGATTCCTTGCCTTTCTCGTGGCAGTAGAAAAACCATTCCTCGTGGGCACGTGACCAGAAAGAGGGGAGGCCTGATTTTAAAGTTGCAGATGATGGACTTAACCTGCCCTTGACCTAAGTGGTGGGCACCTCACCGTTGCTGCCCTGGCGGTCAGTCGCCTTCAGTGACAGGTCCATCAAAGGCACACTGGAACCGAATTAATACACGGGTTGAGATTTTAAAAATTATACATGAAATGAATAGCCATCGTGATAAAGCACCGACTTCTTACTCTATTTCCTCCTCCACGTGGCCCGGTACGCGCGAGCTTCTTTGACCAGATTTCATTTTGTTCCCTATTCCATATCGCCAGGGCCCCTGAATTGGTGCCTCACCCAAGAGCGCCATTTCAGCCGCGGTCTCTCTCCTCTGCCTTTGTCACAGAGCTGAGTAATGATGTGACAACATGTGATTGGGCGATTGATGTCAAATGTTAGCAGCAACATTCATTTTCCCCTGAAATGGACAAAGAAGAGTATTAGTCATTTAGAAATTTCGTCTAGAAGCTACACCTCACGAGTGATATTCCAAAATTGAATTGGTCTGAAATTTAAAGTGGCTTTTAAGCTCCTCTCCTCGGATCGCGCCTCAGGTCACGCAGAGTTGTAAAAGGCCGAGGGAGCAAGTTAGCGATGGGAACTGCAAGTGTCATTTGTTAGCTCCCTGGCGCCTCTGCAGAAACCCACTCCTCCAGTGACAGGGTGCTCCTGAGACCTAGTGTCGCATGGACAAGAATCTGCGGGCTTTGGAGAGGGGCAGATCTGGGCTCCAGGCTCACCTCTGTCACTTAGTGCTTCCTCCATGAGCCTCAGTTTCCCCATCTGTGAAATGGAGTTGATAATACTGATTCTTATCAGCCTCATTTTGCAGAAATAAAGAAAATCAGTTTTAAGGAGGTGAATAAAAGGTCCAAGTTACGGAGGGAGCGTGTGGTAGAGTGCAGCCCTGTCGGGGCCATTGATTCCCCAGCTCTTGCTCTCAGCCTCCTCCTGTCCTTCAGCCTCCCCAGGAGGGCCCTGGGCTTCTCATATACACCGTGCAGCTGGCTCTCGTCCCTCCAGCAATAACCAACCGATGTGTGTCTGTGCCGGATTTGGGTTCAGAGACAGGGTTATCCTACTATCCCCCAAAGGTCTTTCCAGTAGAAGCCAACATGGCCCTGGATGATGAGAGCTTAAAATTCCCGCTCTCTGCAATCAGCACTCTTCAAGACAAAGAAATATGTAGCAGGCTGTCTCGTTATGGAAGATCTGGGAAGGCTCTTGCTTGCTCTGAGTCCTCTGTGTGCTCCGAAGGTACTGATCTCATCGTTGGAAATGGCTTCCACCTACGGCTCTGATTCATGGCCTGGTTCTGATTGTGATTCATGGCCTGCTGAGAAGCGGGCAGCAGGCAGGTACGTTACCTGGGAGCTGTGCCTCCAGTAAGACCACCGATGTGGTACAGCCACATATGCTAATGGGCTCGCTGCCACCTTACCGGCAAAAGGTCCAAACCTCATTTGCAAGTGAATGTTAATAAGGAGGAAAAGCTTGGTGCAGGCTGGACCGGAATCAATGGTGTGACTAGTTCTTTCTCGGTTAAGTAAGATAATTTGTTCAATTTGTTTTATGTCAGTAAGTGAAGAACCCTTTACTCACTTTGATTCATGGAAGGAGGTTAGACAATGGTACAGTAGAAAGGAAATTAACATTTAACCTGCCTGCCTGGGTTTTCTAACGGATGTCTCAATATGACTGTGGTGGAGTGCGTAAATTCTCCTGATAAACCAGAATGAAACAGCAGCTATTAAATCCCAAAGAAAACCGGGATGGCAGATCCTGTCATCCAAAGCGAGACCAGTGGATGTTGGATCAGGAACTGAAAGACCCAAATCCTCATCTCATCCATTACCAGCCACATGACTTTGAGCCACTAACTCTCCTGGCCTCAGTTCCTGCATCGGTGAAATGGTGTTAGTGATGCCGACTGCAAAAGGATGCTGTGAGTTTATAAACCACAATACGCCAACCTGTCAATTAATTGACCTAACAACTATGTGTCCACTGGGTTCCAGGTGCTGTGACCTTTGCCGGAAACCCAGGGGTGAACACAATTGTCAAGGCCCCTGGCTTAGAGGAGATTACAGTCTGATGAGGGATCCTTTAAAATTTTTTATTATGGAAATGTTCAAACCTTCACAGAAGTGGGCAGAATATTATAATGAACTACCCATCACTCACGTTCAAGCAGCAAGATTTTCCCACATTTGCTTTGCCTTTCCCCCACATTTTTTGCTGGATTAAAAAAAATTATCTTAAAATTAAAAACAATTTTTAAAAAGATTTATTTGAGAGAGAGAGAGTGCATGAGTGGGGGTCGGGGCAGAGGCAGGGGGAGAGGGAGAAGCAGACCCTCTGCCAAGTAGGGAGCCCGATGAGGGGCTGATCCCGGGACTCAGAGATCACAACCCGAGCCGAGAGCAGATGCTTAAGGGACTGAGCCACCCAGGCGCCCCTGCTGGATTGTTTTAAAATACGGCACAGACATTGTGTTTGTTTTTGGTTGCTCTCAAACCGATTACCATACATGTAGGTGCTGAAACAGCACACATTTGTTATCTCACCATTGCTGTCATTCAGGACCTTGGGCACAATTTAGCTGGATCCTTTCGCAGAGCAGCAATCTAGGGGGCGATCAGGGCTGGGGTCTCATCCAAGCTCACATGGTTGTTGGCAGAATTCACATCCTTGTGATTGTAGGACCGAAGCCCTCACCTCCTACAGGCCATCCTCTCCATAGGCAGCTGACAACATGCTGTTTGCTTCTCCTTTGAGGCCAGCAGGGAGATCTTGCTGAGATTTAACTCTCATCTAAGGACTCACCTGATTAGGTCAGGCCCACCCAGGGTGATTCCCTTTTGATTCACTTGAAGTCAACTGATTAGTAACCTGTCATGGGAATGATATCCCATCTTAGTCACAGGTCTCACCCCCAATCACGGGGAGGGGATTATTCAGAGTGGATACAGCAGGGAGTGTGAATCTTGGGCCACTGCAGAATTTTGCCTACCATGGACATTTTATTCCTACCATGTTAAATATGCATTTGTACAAATTATGGGCATATGCATGAATAACTACAATTTCATGTTAATATCTGATAGGGATTGTTATGTTAGCTTAGGATATATCAGTCAGCTTAGGATAGGTCATAACAAGTGACCTTCAAATCCCAGTGGCTTCTAACCACAAAGGTTTCTTTTTTGGCTCATGTTCCATACCCCACATGGATTGTCTTCACTCATACCCTCAGACCCAGGTTGAAGAAAGAGCCTGTTTCTTGGGAAAGAGATAGAGGAACATGCAAAGGCTTTTCAAACTTCAGCTGGGGAGTTACCATGTTGCTCGTTCTCACATCTTGTTGGTTCGTCCTGCTCTCAGGGGCCTGGGAAGCCCAGTCTTTCCAAAGGGAGGGGCCTGATAGGAAAGGGTCAGCCTCAGGGGACTGGGTGTATTTTTTTTTTTTTAAGATTTTATTTATTTATTTGACAGAGATAGCCAGCGAGAGAGGGAACACAAGCAGGGGGAGTGGGAGAGGAAGAAGCAGGCTCCCAGAGGAGAAGCCTGACGTGGGGCTCGATCCCAGAACGCCGGGATCACGCCCTGAGCCAAAGGCAGACGCTCAACGACTGAGCCACCCAGGCGCCCCTGGGTGTATATTTTTAAGCAAATGATAGAACATTCCAGTTATCTTTTATTCTAGAATATTCTTATCTACGTACCTTTTCCCCACAAGCCATTGACTTGTTAGAGAAATCGATCAGTTGGTCCGTAGAATGTTCTACATTCTGGTTTTGTCTGCTTTCTTGTGGTGTCATTTCACTCATGCCTTTATGCTTTATATTTCCTAAAGCTAAGTTTAGCTCTAATTAATTTATTTTGGGGCAAGAATACTTTTTGGGTGGTGTCTGGTTCTTCATATTTTATGATATTGAAAAGCACGTGATGTTTGGTAAGAAAATTTTTTAAAAAACTTCTTATGTTTAAAGTGAGATTCTTACTCTTATGTCCTTATATCCATTTGCCAGACACTTATCATTGATTAGGTCCTGCTCCCAAGCCTGGGGATATGACAAGATAAATAAGACAAAGTCCCTGTCTCAAGGATCTCATGGTTCAGTTGGAAGGGACAGATTTCCAGTGCAATGAGAGTAATTATGCAAGAAAAAGAAACAAAAAGCATCCAGATAGGAAAGAAAGGAGTAAAAATATCTCTATTTGAAGATGATATAATCTTGAATATAGAGAATGATATGGAATCCACAAAATTGCCTTTATCTACGCCAGCAATGAACAATCCGAAAATGACATTAGGAAAATAAGTCCACCTACTTACAGCATCAAAATTTTTAAAATGCTTAGGAATAAATTCAACAAAAGAATTGTAAGTCATGTATACTGAAAATTACAAATATCATTGACAGAAATTAAGGAAGGCTTAAATGGAAGGACATCTGTGTTCATGGGTCGCAAGACTTAATGTTGTGAAATGTTTTTAAACATAATCCACATCAAAATCCCAGCTGGCTTTTTTTGCAGAAATTGACAAGCTGATCTGAAAATTCATATGGAACTGCAAGAGACCTAGGACAGCTAAAAAAATCCTGATAAAGAAAAAAATGGAAGAACTCATACTTCATGACTTCAAAATTTACTATAATGCAATAGTATTCAAGAGAGTCAGGAGCTGGTGTAATGTTAGACATATAGATAAATGAACTAGAATTGAAAGTCCAGAAATAAATTCATACATTCATAGTTGGTTAACTTTTGACAAGAATGCCAAGACCATTCCATAGGGAAAGAAGAGTCTTTTCAACAAATGGTGCTTGGACAACTGGGTGTCTACATGCGAGAGAATAAAGTTGGATTCCTACCTCACACTGTATACAAAATTAATTTAAAATGGATAAAAGGCCTAAATGTAAGAGATAAAACTATAAAATTCTTAGGAGAAAACATAGGCACAGATATTTGTGACCTTGGATTAAGCAATGGTTTCTTAGATATGAAACCAAAAGCATAAGCAATCCAAGAAAAAATTAATTGGACCCCATCAAAATCAGAAACTTTTGTGCTTCAAAGGACCCTAATAAAAAAGGGAAAATACAACCCATAGAATGGGAAAAGATACTTGCAAATTGTATGTCTGATAAGGGCCTAGCATCCAGAATATATAGAGGACTCTGACAATTCAGTAACAAAATCCAAAAAACCTGATTAAAAAATGGGTGAAGAACTTGAACACATATTTCCCCCAAAGAAGATATATGTATGGCCTACAAGCACATGGGAAGATGCTCAACCTCACTTATCATTAGAGAAATTCAAACCAAAATCACAATGAGATACCACCTCACACCCATTAGGATGGCTACTATAAGAAGCCCCCAGAGAACAGCAGGTGATGACAAGAATACGGACAAATTGGAACTCGCATACACTGTTGGGCGAGAATATAAGATGATGCAACCGCTTTGGAGACAGTTTGACAGTGTCTCAAATATTAAACATAGAGCGACCCTATGATCCAGCAGTTCCCCCTGAGGTACATACCCAGGAGAATTGAAAGCATACACCCACAAAAAAAATGTGTTCGTGGATGGTCATGGCAACATTATTCATAATGGCCCTAAAGTGGAAACAACTCACATAGCTATCACCTGACAAATGGATAAACAAAATATGGTATATCCACACAGCGGGCCATTCTTTGGCAGTAGAAGGAATGAGCAAACTGCCACAAGCTACAAGGTAGATGGACCTTGAAAACATGATGCTAAGTAAAAGAAGTTAGTTAGGAAAGACCACATAGTGTATGGGTCCATTTATACGAACTGTCCAGCACAGGCAAACCCATAAAGACGGAAAGCAGATTCGTGGTTGCCAGGTGCTGGTGGGAGAGGAGGCGTGGGGATGACTGCTAATGGGTGCAAGGTTTTTTTTTTTTTTTTTTTTGAGTGAGGAAAATCTTTGGGACTTGGTAATAATTGTTAAACGACTTTGTGAAAATAGGTGGCTGCCAAGTGACAATTCAACCCACAAGGGACAGGGACTAACTCTGCTTGGGGGCCCGGGGAGGTGTCAAAGAGAGGCACCCTAGAGGAGATCCACCAAAGATGGGGAGGAGTTCAGGGAGCCAGGCAGCAGAGACAGGCTTCAAGACCCCGATCAAGAAATGTATTCACTTAGCACTTGGACCCTGCAGTCGCACGCTCAGGAGCCGTGGGGGACTGGAGGGGCGTGGTCAGTCTGGAGGCCCCCATTCCCTCTTGAACCAGAGCAACTCCGTAAGCAACTGTGAAACAGGGGGGGACCTCTAGGTAAGACTCTGTTCGCACAAGAAATTCTGTGATGGAAAACAGCCTCGAGTGAACAGTCCTCAGGGTTGTTACTTGCCTCATTAGCATATTAGTGCATCTCCATTTAATATTGAGGAAGATGATGACATTGGCAAGGATTGTCATCCACAATGACAGCTGCCATTTGTGGGACACTGAATATATGTCAGGCCCCATTCTAGGCCTGTTATAGTTAGCATCTCATTTACTTTTCACAAAAATCCTGATGCAGTGAGCAGACTTATCCTCATTTTGCGGATGGGGAAGCAGGCTCACGGAACTGTCTTGACCACGTTCACGCGGTTGGGGGTGTGGATCTGGGAGGTGAACTCAGATCTTGTCTTCCTCCCTTGCTCTTAAACAGGGCTTTACGGGCTGCAAAGCTGTTTGTAAGCTGTACCTCTGTTGATGGCTGCAACAGCCCCTGTGAAAGAATGTTACCCCATTCTACCGTTGAAGGGTTGAGGCTCTCCGTTAGTCCAGGCTGCAGGACACTGAAGTGGAGGGGATGCTCCGGGAGACCGTGAATCAGCCCCATTCCCCCAGTGGTCACCAGCTGCCGAGGAGCCCTCCAGAGCACGGAGGTTTGGCCAGTGCTCAGTGTGGCCACCCCGCCCCAGCCGTCCTTCTCAGTATACATGAGATGCTCAAATTATGATGTTTTATTCTAATGACAAAGGGTATAACAAGCACAGGAAATGGCCTGGCATTAATCTCCACTCCATCTTGTGGCAGTGACTGCAATGAAAATGAGAAATAGTTTAAGCTTAACCCATTCTCATTACAATCATAATTACATTTTGTGGTCATTCTTAGTTTCTAGCAGAACCCAACTGCTCTTCATGTCAATTTGAAAGATACAGACAGCCCTTAATTTTTCTCCAGCATTCATCTGCCCAGCCATCTGCTGAGGACTGATCTTTGGGAAGCTGAAAATTAGGCTTAAGGAACTTATCTGTTTTATGTTTTAAATGGTTTGGCACGGACCTGCTAAACATCTGGATAAATGCAATTTACATGCATGTGCCTCGAAAACATTAAATTGAGCAACTGATTTATCTTTCTAATAATATGTTTAATAGAATACTCAAATGTGGGCTCTGATGATACAGCTAATGATACTGACAGCTGACCAGGAAGCATGCTGGGTGGCAGAGGTGGAACTGGGGACCAAAGGATAATCTCCCCAATTCTTAGGCCGTTGCTGGGGTACCGAGTGGGTATGTCTCTACATACGTGATGCACCAGTGGTATTCTCTGGAATGATGGGTACCGAGTGGGTATGTCTCTACATACGTGATGCACCAGTGGTATTCTCTGGAATGATGACCCCGTTGCTGGGGTACCGAGTGGGTATGTCTCTACATATGTGATGCACCAGTGGTATTCTCTGGAATGATGACACAGTACCCAGGTCTGTGGCATTCTTTTGTGTCTGTCATATAACAAATCCATTTCCCTGTATCTTTCCCAATGGTTCTTTCATTCTTTTTGCGCATATTAATTAATTAATACCTGTGATGTGCTAGGTATTGGTCAGGAGCTGGAACACAAAGACTTATGAAGCTGAGAAACTGTTTTCAGGGGGGTACTTTCTGGTGGTCAATCAGAGAGTACAACACAGTACAGAATGTTATGTATGGGGTGTAGAGGAGAACTCAACCTGTATCCAGCTCCTGAGGTAGGGGGTGGATAGGGATGGCCAGGCAGCAGCCCAGCTTGGCCTCAACTGGTTATGTGACAGTGGATAAATCTGGCATCTCTGGGCCTCAGCTTTTTTTGTCTTTATAGTTTTTTACTTGGGGTGTTGAGAAGGAAAGTAGATAACGTGGATGAAATGCTTAGTAGACGGCCTGGTGTCTACGAAGCACTCACCAAGTAGTGGGCAGGGCTTTACTAGGAGCAGCCACAGGAAGTACGTTCCAGGGTGAGGGCTCAGCCAGTGCTTAGACCCAGGTTTTTGAGAGAACACTTGAGCACGGCTGGGCCCTGGAGAGGGGAGTGGCAGCAGAGGCCATATCCTGCAGCGTCCTGTGGGCCAGGCTAAGGAGACTGGATGTTTTCCCAAAGCCATGTAGCCGGGGGGGGGGGGGGGGGGGGGGGGGG
>NW_024426885.1:8695513-8700528 GCF_017311325.1 Ursus maritimus | reverse complement strand
GGGCGGGGCGGGGACAGGAGAGATGATCAGATTTGCATTTTAGCAACATTTTTTCTGGCTACAGAGCAGAGAACAAATCCCCCAAACTGGGAGCAAGACTAGGAGCAGGGAGGTTTGGCAACAATTCCAAAGGAAATCTTGGTGGTGGTATGTTTTAATGGATTTTGTTTTATCATGCATGATATTTTACACAGGTTTGCTTAAGTGAGCTTTTGGAGAATGTGGATTCTCGACTGGAGGATTTCAGAATGTCTCCCATCAGAGCCTTCTGCCCAGCCCAGTGGACGGAGCTGGGTTGCATTTTTACTGCAAGTGGCCCCGGAGGGCAAGGAATAGAGCGTGCTATCATAGAGCTTGGGTTTTGAGGGCTGAGGTCTGGCTTGCGTTCAGAGTCCTGGGGTGTGGAGGTCCCTCCTTCTGCCTCTGCAGAACACTCATCCTTGTCCAGTCACCAGGAACTTCAGATATGTGCAGTGAAGTGTTGGGGTGGGGGCGAGGCTTATGGACCTAGTCTTACTAGCTGTGTGATTGAACCCCAGCTTGATTTCTCTGGGCCACCTTTCCTCATCTCTAAGTGAGACAACAAGGAAACAGAAGAGCCCATGGAAAGGGCTTCTGCAGTTGTGGGTTTCACGGTCAAGTCTCCTGGTATCTCTTTCTGACGCTTGGACTGGTTTTCCCCCAGGGCTTAGCATCCAGCAAGTCGACATGTGTGTGCATATTAACTTGCCATGTTGCTGCTTGCAGTATTCCATTGTGGTTTCGATTGGTTTGGAAATGTAACAGTAGGCCTCATAACACTGTTTAAAAATAAATTCACAGATACGGACACGGCTGTTGGCAAAGGAAATCAGGACAGTAGATGAGCACTGAAAGGGAAAACACTGTGATAAAATTGGAAAAGTAAATTAGACTTTTACAGCCAGGAAATGAGACCGGCCCTAATTGATGCAGCGATCTTTGCACGAACCCTCAGTCGCACACGGAGGCCTGCCCTTTCTGGTACAGCTGTCTCTTCCCCCGGTCCTGAGTCATCCTCAGCTGGTCCTGAGCAGCAGCCTTGGGTTTGGCAGCTCATAATAGGCAGTGGAATTAGATCTGACCTTTACAATTGTGGCTTTTTTTTTTTAATTATTAAATTTAAAAATGGTTAAATCTCAAATGAGCTGGAATCTTTTGTACGAAGAACCCGTCTATCATTGCTTTTGTCCATAAAATATATTTAACCTCAACCACGTAATTAACGCCAGTGAATCCGCCAGGCCAGTTGGGTTTATTATGTGAGCAGAGAGCTCAGCCGATCTCATTTGAAAAGGACAGTGGCGGTTCCCTCGCGGGCATTTTCTTGAGTTGCTTGGCAAAAGCTATAGGCAGGAAGTTGAATCTTATCTGGAATAGCTTCCACTTTGCCTCCTCCTGTTCCCTCCACAATCTATGTTGAGCAGAAAATGCTTCACAATTAGAAATGCCTGACAAAGGACAGCCAGGCTGACAGCATGTTCCAGGGGGAGAATATGTGTCAGGGGCAGGGATTCAGAGGACCCAAGTCCCACCATGAAGCCCTTAAGCTGAGGCCCAGCCTCAGACACCCAGCTGCAGGAGAAGAGGTCTGCGGAAGTCCAATGGCATCGACAAAGGAGATTCTAAATGTGGTTCCGGGAATCCAAGCTTCCCCAGTGAAGCTGAAAGTGCATTGGCTCGAGAGACCAAAAGACTTGAGTTAGGATTTATATCTTTGCTGCTTTTCAGTGTATGCATTTAGCAAGTCATTAAACCATTCTGAGCTTCAATTCTTAAATTTATAAATAAGGGTTAAATAAGTAAGTCTCTACTCTGCAGAGTTATTGTGGTTTAAGTGGGATAATATAGGTCAGATTCTTAGCATGTTGCTTGGTATGTAGAAATCAGCTACTGTTCTTCTTTTCCTTTTTGTCCCCCTCCTCCTCCTTTTCCCTCCTGGAAAATGTGTCTGCCAAACTGAAAAATAACCAAATAATTTTGTGTGTGTGTGAAGGGGGAGGAAACAAGAGTTGTCCAACAACAAGGGTTATTAGAGAGCTGCAGTCATTGTGATAGTGTGGTCCTGGCCCAACAACAGACGACACTCTGAGGAAAGGGTGTGGAGCCCAGAAGCAGACGAGGTGTACATGGCACCACAGACCGTGGGGGATAGCATGGACTACTCAGTAAAAAGTGCTGGGAATGCTGGTTAACCATGTGGAAGAAACCGAATGGGATCCCCTACCTCACACCGTATGCAAAAATCGATCCCAGATAGATTAAATATGACAGGCAAAACTTGAATATTTTAAAAAGGAAATAGAGGAGACTACAACTTCAGGGTGGGACAGGGTTTCTTAAGCAAAACACAAAAATGTTGGTGAGTTAGATCACATTCAAATTCAGAACTTGTTTCACCAAAAACTTAGATAAGATACAAGGAAAGATTAATATACAGAATATAGACAGGTGGAAAATAATCAGTAAAAAAAAAAAACAAAACCCAACAGAAGCATGGGGGAAAGACAAGAGTGGACTTTTTACGGAAGAATAAATAGGATTGGCCGGTCGACGTATGAAAAGATGCTCAATCTCATTTGTAATTAGAAAAATGCAAATTAAAGCCACAAAGGAACTCTGGGAGGTGACGGCTGTGTTAGCTAACCTTATTGTGGTAATCATTTCACAATGTGTACATAAAGCACCACATCGTACACTTTTAACTTACACAATCTCAATAAATCTGGAGGAAAAAAGCATTATTAAACCACCAGTAGCCTTCAACAACCAGTCTTTACTTGTTCCACACATGCAGTCACTGAAGTTTTCTTTCTTTCTTTCTTTCTTTTTTTTTTAAGTTTTTATTTATGTATTCGAGAGAGCGATAGTGCTAGAAAGCCTGAGCCAGAGCAGAGGGAGAGGGAGAAGCAGGCTTCCCACCGAGCGGGGAGCCCAATATGGGGCTCGATCCCAAGAACCCTGGAATCATGACCTGAGCCAAAGGCAGACCCTTAACTGACTGAGCCACCCAGGCGCCCCAGAAGTTTTCTTTCTTTTTTGATTTTTTCCTGAATATTACTCATCACCTTAAAATAATAAAGCTGTAACTACAGTTAAGCACCAGCTCAGGTACACAAAGCCCCACAAAGGTCCAGCATTTTACACTTGCCAGGTTGACCGAAGTTAGGAAGTCTGACAGTGTCACTCATGGGTGAGGATGTGGAGACTGGGAGCTCATATATACTGTTGGCATGGTGTTGTAAAGCCGAGCGCCTGCATCCCCATAATCCCCTTGGTGGATGCCTCAGAGAAACCTATGTTCATTCATAGCAGGGCACATGCTGTGAAGACTTTCACAGCAGCCACAAGGGTAAAAGCAAAACACTGGAAGCCACCCTAATGTCCGCTGATAAGAGAATGGTTCAACACACTAGGGAGTATTATACACATGTGAAAATGGACGCAGCACATCTCCCCACAGACACCTGTATGGATCCTGGGAATAGAACGCTGAGTGGGAAAAGCAGACTGCAGAAGACCATATAGAGTAAAATGCCATTTTTTAAAAAATAAAACTAAAAAGCCAATCAACACTAAAGACTATCATTGAGATGGTGAAATGGTAAGCATGCAATTCAGATCCCTTTCGGAGAGGCAAGGGGGTGAATTAGGATGGAGCACATAGGGGACATTACCGTTGTTGGTAATGTTCTGTTTCTCCAGCTGAGGGCTGATTTCATGACATGTGTGTTACAATGAGGCTTCCTACTTACATGTTTTGTGTGTCAGGTATTATGTAATTAAGAACAAAAATAGAAACAAAGTGCTGTGGGGGCGTGGTTAGGACTTGACTGCCTGCAGCCATAGTCCCAGGTTGGCACGCTGGAAGGTGGGGAGTGAAGGGATCCCTGGGCAGTGTCACCCAGGAGGACACACTGGTGCAGTGGGGGGTGCAGGTGGGTGAAAACAGGGGAGCAGAGCTCAAGAGGGGTTGCAGCTTCCTTCCAAGCTCTAACAGGTTTGGTGGTGTCCTGGGAAAGGGGGGGCTGCGTGGGGGGACCAAATGTGAAAGTGGGCACTCTTCCGGCATGTTCATACATGAAAAGGAACAGAGCCTGGAGTTTCTGGTGAGGGGACCCATTTTGCCGATGGGGGTCTCTTGGGAGTCTCTCTTTCCACCTAATGTGTAATATGCGAGTTGTACAGTGTTTGCTGTTACTAAACTCTTTAGCATAAAAAATAAATCTGCTGTGATGGGGGGTGTCTGTGAGCTCCCACCTCAAGGCAGTTTGCCTCGCTGTAGGGATGTGGAGCCGTGGGAGGGGACGACAGGAACATTCTGTTTTCTACAGGTATGGGGATGTGGTGGTTTTGAGGACAAAGACAGTGGCAGGAGGCTAGTCTTTTGAAATAGCCACAGTTCTAGAGAATTTTTTTTTTAAAGATTTTATTTATTGAGAGAGAAAGAGAGAGCAAGCGAGAGAGAGCACGAGCAAGGGAGAAGGGCAGAGGGAGAAGCAGGCTCCCCGCTGAGCAGGAAGCCCGATGCGGGGCTCGATCCCAGGACCGTGAGATCGTGAGCTGAGCCAAATGCAGACGCTTAACAGACTGAGCCACGTAGGCACCCCAGTTCTAGAGAATTCTCAATGAAATAAAACAATGAAAATGTAGAGTATTCTTTCAATTTTAGGGCAATTTTAGAATGAAGGCTGTTGGCTCCGTGACATGAGGAACAGGCCCCAGTAGGGAAAGATGACATGACTTTCTCTGGCTCCCAACCCTCTGCGACCTTTCCTTCTGGGTGTGTTAAAAATGCCCTGTTCTTCGGTATAATGGACCTGAAGAACTGTGGCTAGTCCATTGTTTCAATTAAATGTGGATTAACGTCCCTGAAAGATGCCCCGACCGACTGATAGTAAAGCCTCTCGGGGACCCAGCGTGACATGGCAATGACCGCGAAGACATGGGTCAGTGAAAACATTTGGAATTTGATGTGCTGTGTTTTTTTTTTTTTT
>NW_024426885.1:8671077-8695503 GCF_017311325.1 Ursus maritimus | reverse complement strand
TTTTTTTTTTTTTTATCCAGAAAAATCTCAGTTTGGGTTCTGTTCCTGGTCATTTAGCAAAGGTCCTGGTTTGATCTATTGTCTTATGTGACAAAAGACTGAGTAGAGGGGCCGCATGACCAGCAGAAGGCTCGTCTCCTGGGAGCCTTGGGTTTCTGCTTATGCCAACTCTGTTGAAACTATGTGACTTTCTAAAATGCCATTGTAACGAAATCCACAACATAGATGAGCCGGAGGTGCTTACTGTCCGAAATCTGAATTTGATCTCTACCAGGGATTTTGCGTCTTACTGTGACGTTGAAACAGGATTCTGCTCCCTCCCTCTGTCATCTTCCCGTCAGCTTCCATATTTAAGTTTGGTTAAAAATGTCTGCCCCAAATTGATCTGAGCAGGGCTCAAGGAATGAAGACAGTCTCTGGCTTACAGCGGCTATACTTTAATTGCAAAACCTAATTTGATAATGCATGGCTTCTCCGTGCTTTACAGAGATAGATTTTTAAATGTGTGTAACATTAGAATATAGAAAGCCTTGGCTTTCTCACTGCCTGCCCCCCAAAATACTTAACATTTTCCCAGCACTTAAAATATGGACAAGGGAACAGTGAACATTGGGCTTCTAAATAGCTTATGGGCTTTATGTGTGTTGGATGCAGTAGAGTCATGTCTGTTATTACCGCATTAGATAAAAGAAGCATCTTGGATCATTACAGATGAAGATCTCTCTTGCGGTGACTGGCCAAGCCGCAGGCGAGACCTGCCTTTCTTTCCCTTCATGGTCGGCCTGCAAGGTGGGAGGATGGGCAGAAAAACCTGGAAAACCGGTGGGCTTCTAATTGTGTCTTTACAGCCAACTAGGCTACCAAAATGATTGTCTTTTTCTCTCCAAGTCTTACTGACCTGTGGCTAATGAGATTTGTGCTTCGATTAGTTGTAGAACATAAATTAGCTAATCAATGGCAACGGATTCACATTATTTCTCATCCATGAGTTCTGCTGCAGTGATCTGTATTGAATATTCAAATCAATTTTGAATACTCCAGATGATTCGGTTAATGTGGCCCGCTGGAATCCGGAGGCCTCTGCAGCCTCACCGGAGAGGGCCAGGCCAGGCCGGCTAACACACTGGCCTCTCCCGGCTTCCGGAGCTCGGCCGATTGCCTCGTTTTCCCTTCCACGGTTCAGGAGAAAGTTGTGTGCAAAAGGCAAGACAGACCCTGGGGAGAGCATACAGCCCGAGGTGGCCTCTTTCCCCGAAAAGGAACGGGGCGAAAACAGACATCAAAAAGTAGGCGAGCTGATGTCAGGTGTTGGACACGCAAACTTTGCAAAGAGTGGGTCTCAGGTCCGCGTCTTCACTTTTCCCTCGCAGGAAGCGTGTCTCTGCGCATTGCTGGGACTGTCTCATCTGTACAATTAACCGGCATCTTGGCATAAAATGTGGAAATTTGTACAGTCTTTAAGGCATCTGTGGGCTTTATGGTAGAAGTTCTGTTAGTACTGAAGCCACAGAAAATTAAATGTTCCCCAAAGAACTTCCAGATGTGCTTTATTCTAATGGGGTCATTATGCAGTAAATTAAAAGGCAGGGTAAATGGAACTGTAAAATTTAAATTACTCTAAAACCACATCTCTTTGCTTTGAGCATTCATTTGTGGGGTTGCATTTGCAATAAATGTGAATTAGGCAGCTGCAATAACTGTTAATCATATATTTATAAAATAGTAATGAGGAAATGAATAGCAGAGTAAGACAGCTGCACATTTCTCTAATAGTGTGTCAACTGTGAACATAATAAGATGTGGAACATTGTTTGGTGCTGGGCTGATAATACAGCTGAGTGTAAGAGATCGCTTCAGCCTCTTAACTTTACATGAAATTATACATAAAATCCATAAAAGCCCATAATAATGCATTATGCCCCTGAATTGTATTCAATATTTTTCTTTGCTTTGATTTTCTGAAATGAGCTCTACTTTCACCAAAGCCATCTTCCCAGGCATCAGGGAAGCTTTTGTTTCAGGCGGTGTCGGGCATCGAAGATTGCAATTGGATTTAAAGGAAGCGGGGCCAGTGCAGGCGAGAAGTTAATGGTGGGGCTTTGTTTTGCTCTCGGAGCTGCTGTGCCTAGCTGGAGGCACGCCTTGTCCTGGGTGAGGACGGGTGTGGGGGGTGGACAGGCCTCCCCACGTGCCCCCTGATGTCAGGATTGTGGCGAGAGGCCACTCCCAGTCGGCCAGAGACCTTGGGCGGCAGGTGACCTTCAACCAGTGTCCAGACAAGCGTCCCCTCGGGGGCCCGGGCTGGGGGCTTGCAGGGGTCTAGAAAAGGTGGTGAGCGTCTTACGGACTGGTGTTTGGGGAGGATGGCTCTCCTGGTGGGTGGGGGGATGTTACTCGGAAGCCTCTGTGGCCTGGGGTTTGGACAAACCCCTTTGCGGTGACCATCTGGAAACTGGGGCTTTGAGATAGATTTCTCCCTGAGTGCAAGGAGGGAGGGAAAGGGACAGCACGATTGAGGGCTCCCGCGGTGAGCTGGTCCTGGGTGGATCTCCTCCATAACGTGGCTGGCATAAAGCAGGAGCTCCTTATAGAGCATTCAGGGCTCTGCATGGGCTGGCCCAACCGAATCTCTCCCATTCCCACATTAAACACACAGAAGGTCCCAGAGATGCTGCGCTCTTGTGTTTGGTGGCTTTGCATATGCCGTTCCCTTGGTCTGGAATCCTCTTTCCTGCTTGGCACCCTCCAGTTGTCCTCAGACTTCCCCCTCATGGAGCCTTCCCAGACACTTGGGTACCTTTTTCTTCTTCCCTGCTACTCACTGTACTGTGTGTCCTTCTCCATTAAAACAGCAATCTTCCTGCAGCTTGGGGTCTTGTAACTTGGGGTCAGTGTTCCCCTCTGATGGAGGCCTCCGTGATTGTGCCCTGAGGTTTGGTGCTCGACACATCTTGTTTTGGAGAATGAGTGCAGAATATAGTTACTGGGGATTGGTATAGGTTTGAGAAAATGGCCCAGAAGGGTCCAACTTGAACTCTGTTTGTGTTTCTGAAACTAGGGTGGGTTCCCCTTTTCTAAGGTCAGCTCCCAGCTCTTGGGATGAAAGGAGGCTGTCTGTAAGGGCTGAAGGAGCAATTGTAATGGATGGAGTGCCCCTGAGATGTTCAGTGTGGGATGTTTCAAGATAGAATGTCAAGAGTCCATAACCACTCTCTCCATCACGCAGGACTTTTGTAGGCCCCCACTGAATATAGCGTATTGGAAGAAACTGGAGCCCACCGTTCCCCGTGGGAGGGAGGGAGTGAGGGAGAGAAAGAGAGAAGAGGAGGAAGAGGTGGGGAGGAGGGGGAGGAGGGGGAAGGAGATTATTAGACACACACACTGAACATTCGGTAATCTCCTCCTAAACCATATTTACTTCCCAGCATTTCAGTATTGCATTTTTTTAACCAACAATTTTTTTTGTTACAAATATATAATATGGTCATTATTACAGAAAACATGGAAAATAGAACATGCACAAAGAAGAAAATAAACGTCACCCGCAACCACTCCTTATCTGGAGAGAATTCCTGTTAACATTCGACGCACTTTCTTCCAGTCTTTGTTAAATTTGCATTCATATCCACGGATCCAAATACAATCATACTGTGTATAACATTTGAAACCGCGCGTACGTGGTACAGCGTGATTATTTTTCCTACCGTCAGATATTCTTCTACCTCACAATACGTCATTCAACATGACTTCATACAATGGACAACATGAGGAATTCCATAATTTATGTAATAACCATTCTCTTTTATTTAAAAATTCCATAGCTTACTTAATCATTCTCTGCATGCTTAACCGTTCTTATTGTTTATTTAGGCATTCTTCATTTATTGAATATTTATGAACATTTTTTGCTCTTTTAAATAATGTCATTAAAATCCTTAAAAACCTTTGCTAATTTCATAAGTACGATGCCTCAATGTAATTTTATTTTTAGTTTATTTTATTTCTAGTAAAGCCAAATTTTTCTCTTTGTTTTTTGCTTACTTACGTGTATTTTTTTCCTTTGGAGATGATTAAGCACAGCCTTATTTAATTAGGGAGCAGGGCCAGCCCCGAGTGTTTATGGGATGCATTATTCATTTAGTCCTCGTATTAACCCCATTCATAGACACTGTGGTCCGCGTGGAATAAGGGGGACCGAGGCCCGGCGGGGTTGAGGGTCCTCCCAGGGACACAGCGAGTAGGTGGCGGGGCCGGCTACATTGCAGGGCATGATGCATCATTTTTCTGCTGGGATGCTGATGGCTTTCTCTTTAACTTAATGGGGCTGTTTGCATATTAAGTATTTAATTTTCTGTCCGTGTATATACAGTGTAGCCTTTTAAATGGAAGCTGTCATGTCCCAGGGAAAGGACTTCCCCAAGAAAGCCCTTGCTCTTCCCATCTGACTTTGTTCAGAAATTCACCTGCTTAAGTGGCTCCGCTTTTTGGATTCGTCCCTCTTGTCCTCTTGTGATATCTCTGCCATTTGCAAAGTGGGTGGAGTGATGACTATGGCTTGTCTCATTCATGTGACGAAATCGAGGATGGCCCAGGGTTAGAGATTTGACGGGCAAGCCAATTAAAAACAAACAAACAAACAAACAAACAAAACCCCAAATAGCATTAACAACACAAACCAACAAATCGAAGCAATCAGAACAAAAAACATCCCAGTACGGTGAGTTAATTGGTTTGGACTGTGGGTGGGCTTGCCAGATAAAACAGAGAATGCTCAGTTCAATGTAAATTTGGATAACCAATGTTAAAATTAATAAAAAAATAGTAAAACAAAAACAAAAAACCTCTAAAAAATGTTCTGTGCACTATTTGGCACATACTTACCCTAAAAAAATTATTGTTGTTAGCAATTTGTTAGGAGACTTTTAATCTTTTCTCAAATACAATTTTATTGGGAGCCCTAACATATGTAACAGATAAAAAGGGCATTTTAACAGTATAAATTTATTTTAGAAGTTCAAATGCACAATATTTTAAAATTGATCAATAAGAACCATAAAACTGTTTTGAATTCGGGTGTATGAGTTACCTTTGCAGCTTATAACAGCCTCAGCTCCAATTCAAGTTAGATTATTCTTTTTCATGGCAGCAAATAAATCCTCTTGCAAATGGTAATTTAAAAAATAGCTTACCTTGAAATGGAAGGATACTCATCAATTAAACAGTACTCAAGGAGACTATTCTGAGATGTGCTTAAAAACAAGTTGCGACATTAATTAATGCATTCGAGTATCTCCGCTGCTTTGAAGCTTGGCAGGAGTGCGGTTGTGATAAAAAAAAATATGTACAGTAAGAGATGAATTTGAATCAAATTATAAAGACCCTCTGAATACTCAGAAGAGCCCCAGCCTAGAGCAAGACTTGGGGTAGCCTGCCCTTGTCCATGGCTCTGGACAACAAGACTGTGTTGTGAGGTTGAACTGGCCAGTGCCCAACCCAAAATTATTGGTCATCTTGGCATCAAGAGGCTCTTCTTGGAGCATGAGCCCCAGGCTTGCTGTGGTAGCATCGGCGTGGGCTCCGCATGAGGACCGGTGTCATGGGAGCCCGTAGGTGCCTGACCATGGTCTGTTTTTCCCTCTGGAATAGAAATGAGTACCAGATACGGAGCAAATGTTAAGCACCAGGCCTTGTGGGGTGGCTTTCTATCACCGGCAACGTACTGTGATGGAAAAATTA
Source organism: Ursus maritimus (assembly GCF_017311325.1). Taxonomy (NCBI): domain Eukaryota; kingdom Metazoa; phylum Chordata; class Mammalia; order Carnivora; family Ursidae; genus Ursus; species Ursus maritimus. The sequence goes on along the minus strand of NW_024426885.1, from coordinate 8,689,767 downwards.
GGTGTGCTTATGTGACTCCCAGGCAGAGGAGTGAGTGCAGCTGGAAGGGACACTCTGGAGAGCCTGTTGGGGGGGGGTGGCAAGTCTGCATGGTGATTGGAGCTGAAGAGCTTCCTGGGAGGGTGGGTCTGGTAAACCACATAGCCTTGGTTTTGGTGAGTGCACTATTCCACTGTGGAGTGGGACGCTGTCCCGTGGCCTCCCTGCTGCCCCCTCTCCACTCCGCAAGGCAGGATATGGCTGTGATGGCGCAGAGAATATTTATGGAGGAGCAAGTGACTAGTGTCAAGCATTAGCCTGCTCGGTCCGTGCCGTATCAGTCCAGCCTGACGAGCATCCGCAGAGCATAGCCTGCAGAAGTCTGAAGTCTTTCAACTGTGAGCTAGGCACTTCACCTTTCTGAGGTTCAGTGTTCTCGCCCCGAAAATGGGGCAAACAACATCAGTGGTGATACTAGTCACCAGTTATAGGGGATACTCTCCTGTCCTACATGCTAGACACAGTTCTGAAAGGGTTTCCTGTATTAATTCATGTAATTCGCACATTGCCCTTCCCTATGGGATAGGGAATTTTGTCACCCCAGTTTATAGGTGAGGAAAGAGAGGCACACGGGTTACACAATTAGGTCACACAACTAGGCAATCTGGCATCCTCATTTATGCTGTTAATTTTTGTGTTCTCCTGCTTCTGTGCAAAAAGGGTCTTGGGGTGTCTTCCAGGCCCGTTCTCTGCTTCTCTGAGAATTGCCACACACCCCATCTCCCATTGGTCCTACAGCCATGTTTATGCTGTGATCTGTCCCCTGACCATGGATCCGACCACAGGGGACATTAGACCCAAGCTGGGCCTTGTGTTCTCTCTAAGAATGTGGAGTTGGGACTCTGGGATATAAGTTGATCTCCACTGTTTACTTAAACACGTAGCGCCAGGTGGTAGGGAATGTCTCTGTTTTCCCATACAATGTCCAAAGCAGAGAAAGGAGGAGTAGGTATCTGATTCCTGCAAAGAAGGGGCTCTGTTGAACATTAAACAGTGTCTGTGGACAGGACTTCCTATATTTTGATTTTGGAATAAGTGATCGTTTAGGATGCTTTAAGAGTTAGGTAGTAAGCCTTTGCAGCCTTCATAGATTAAGGTTAGCCAACATGAATTCTCTGTACTGTGTGAATTTGACGGGAGTATTCTCTATTTCATGGAGAAGATGATAGGCCCGCGAGTGCTATTTTGGGGACACGGGTGAGACTCCCTGATAGAGCCTGTCTCCCCAGCAGCCTCAGTCACATGGCTTGAGTTCCGTTCGTGACGTTCTGGCGGCAACAAAGGAGACCGGTTGCACAGGTCGCGGTGGGCCTTTGTGGAGGACCGCCAATCTCCCCCAAATCACTGGCCTTTGAATCTCTGTTGCAGCCAGCTTTCTTTTTGTATATCGGCTCCATTTAAGGTGATTAAAATGGAGATCGGATTGGATAAGGTCGTCCAAATTCTGTAAACGCTGCTTTCACACAAATGAACGCTTGCAATCAATTTAATTTTTCAAATAAAATGATTAAATTCTATTATTGTCAGATCATTTTTTATTAAGAAAAACCTTTTAAAATGTTAATTATCGGGCCCCTTGAAACACTTTCATCTTCCCCGACTTTGCTCATGAGCCAAACGTGTCTTCTTGTTCCCAACACCAACCAAAGGGAGACGCGGGCTTCCCTATGTTACATCTGCAACTGCTCTCCTTCGCTCTAATATTTATGTGAATTTAACTTTAATTTTTCTGCCTTTCATCTTCTGAATTAGTCGTATAATGCACAGATCACTCCTCCAGCGCTTCCTTCCTGTTTATTTGCCTTAACAATAGATTCATTAACTAGATTTGGGTGCTCAAGCCATGCGACCACATCCATTTCAAAGGAAGATTTAATGGCATTTCATATTTTTCTACATTAAGGAAGATTAAAGTATATTACAATACCCTTTACTGCCCTATTTTCTTCATTTTAGAAGTGGTCAGTTTTAACATTTTTTCCCCCTCTCTTTCTTTCATCTGCAGTGTTCGATAAATTGTCCGGGCCTTTCAGATGATAGTCCCAGCAAATTGAGTTCTATATTACAACTCGGACGCATTGTTTAGCCCATCAGCAGTCAGATAAAGCACCCCTATTCACACAAGACATCAAAAGAACAAATATATGTTCGAAGTGGGTAAAAAGAGGACCGAGGCTCAGATACTTCATTTTCTTAATTGTTAGTGATGATTGGGCTAGTTTCAGGGTGATCATTCTGCTGACTCGGAACCTAGACTTATTTGCCTGCTGTGATAGTGCTGTGAAATCTACATCCGTATCTGCATAGATCTGGACCTAGATGCATGACCACGGATGACACCATTTGCAGACAGGGCAGGTGCAGCTTCTTTTAATAGCCCAAGGGGCAGGCATGCTCACATTTTAATAGTGGGCAGTAATGGGAAATGCAGGATCCCGACTTGGGCCTTTTTATTTCAGTGAGGTACCATCTTGTGAAATAGGAGACTTGCAGGCATTCTCGAGTGAGAACAAGGGAGATACTAAGATTTAAGCTTTTTTATTTTTATTTTTCGTAAGGTAGGGGAGGGCAAAGCTGTTGGGTAGCCCTCGGGCCGAAGTTTTGTTCAGGGGTGCCATCTATCAACCCCGATGGTCACAGGGAGCCCTCCCCATCTCAGCCAATGCAGCCCAATCTCACTGGACACTGAGTCTAAACAAAGTTTGGAGATGTCGGTACGATGTGAGAGGAATGGGGCAGAAGACAGATTTTATGACAGTACAATCACGGGGTGTGGGTTTTAGGCAATAAGCAGGTAGCCTAGTTTTCTCAAAAGAAAAAAGAAAATAATGGAAAAGTGTAACATTCATTCGGAGGCCTCAAAGGCATAAAAAACCCAATTCCAACTGTTATAGGTCCCTGCAGGAGTCTACAAAAGAACTAAGCTTTTTAAGTAAGAAAACTAGATTCTGGCCCACAGGGCCCTGTCACTGCTGCTTAATGGATGAAACTCTTTGGATATAAATATGCTGTTTACTTCTCAGCTTCAGCTTTCATAAAATATAACCTTTTTATGATTTACGACCCACAGAAAAACTGGAGGATGGATTTTTAGCTCTGAATTGGTTGGGTGTCAACAAGAAAAATATAGACAACATATCGAGGTAACGGGGTGTTAATGCCACACAAAATGATGAAATTATTTTTGTTTAGAAAAGTTAAGTTTGTTCTTGAAGTTGTGGGTGGATGGCAGTTGTGAGAGGCAGGGCTCGTGAAAACCTGTGAAACGTCTCCTATTTTCCTGCGCTTGGCCAGTGGCTTACAAGTTTGGGCATCTCAACTTCAGTCCTCAATCAGTAGCGTCTTGTTGAAAAGTTTAGGCTAGCCACGGATTCTTCGAAAGTGGGAACGGTCCTGATTTGTCTATATCACTCGTTGCTACATTTGGCTGCTGTTTCCCAGTATCAAACGTAGGAGCCGCCCCCGATCCGGCACAGAGAAGATGACGGAGTAAGACTTTTTTTTTTTTTTTTTTTCACACAGATGACCCCACAAATGGAAACCAAAAGCCAGATAAGCAAACAAACTAAACCCCCAAATAAGCAGGCAAGCAAAAGCAAAACCCTCAAATCAAAAGCAACTACGAACTCCCCACTGTATACTCACAAAGGCCAACTTAGTCCTCGGTTGTTGGACTGGAGAAAGATTGCATGCTAATTTGCCATTCGGGGATTTCTATTTGTTTTGTGGCTTTCTTGTCTGGCATATATGTTTCCATATCCAGTTTGTGTTTTGTTCATGCCTTTTAAAAAAAATCATATAACATTAAAAATAAAGTTATTTGTTTTTTGTGTATTTATTTATTTAGATGCTTGTAGAAAGAACCTGATCCCAGATGAATTGGCCAGGAAGTTTGAAAATAGGATTGCCAGTTGAAGGAATGTGGTTGTCAACACGGAGAAGTTTTTCTCTTTTGACTCTTCCAAGAACTGAAGGAAGGAATTCACTCTGTGTTTTGAAAGCCGCACTTAGCAAATTAAAATCTCATGCTCTGGAGGCTGGAAGACCAGATCTTTGGTTTTTCTACAATCTAGAAAGGGCAGAGGTGTGAGGCCATGGCTTGGGGGACTGTCTTGTGGTGACCAGAACGGAAGATCCTTCTCACCCACTGGTTTTAGACAAAAGCTCCACCCGAAGGGGTGCCTGGGTGGTGGCTCAGTTGGTTAAGTGTCTGACTCGTGATTTTGACTTAGGTCATGATCGCGGGGTACTGGGGTCGAGCCCCTTGTCAGGCTCCCTGCTCAGCATGGAGTCTGTTTGTCTCCCTCTGCCTCTGCCCCTCCCCCTGCTCGTGCTCTCTTTGTTTCTCTCTCAAATAAATAATAAATCTTAAAAAAAAGATCCACTGAGAAGAACACCAAAGATGCCCACATCCTTGGGTAGCAGTGCTTAACCTCTGTCCCTGGGAGAGACCTGTGGTCCTAGAAGGTAGAGACATAAGCCATGTGGTTTATAGAAAGAAGAACATCAGTCAGCGTTTTCGTATGAGTCAGCATCTATCTGTAGCATATCTCAGCTCTGTTGTGTTCTTTTTTTTTTTTTTTAAAGATTTTATTTATTTATTCGACAGAGATAGAGACAGCCAGCGAGAGAGGGAACACAAGCAGGGGGAGTGGGAGAGGAAGAAGCAGGCTCATAGCAGAAGAGCCTGATGTGGGGCTCGATCCTATAACGCCGGGATCACGCCCTGAGCCGAAGGCAGACGCTTAACCACTGTGCCACCCAGGCGCCCCTGTTGTGTTCTTTAATCAACCAAGGTTCAGGAGGAAACTTCAGGTGGTCTCCTGGCTTTCTCTTTCCTTGTAGACGAACATGCTGTATATCTTTGGTTAGAAGTCCTCAAGGTGGTGAAAGGGGCTGTGTGTTCTTCCCCACTCAGGCAACTTAGAGCCAATGTTGAGTTCATGCAAAGTTGTGTAAGCAGCGAGGAGTGCCCTAGGGCTCCTAAGGTCTGTGTTGGTTGGTAGGGGAATACCAAGACAAATTTCCTCAGGTACTTGGTCCATATAGATCGCGCACTTTAAGCCAGATGCAATACCAGGTGTTTGGACTAAAATGGCGCTTTCCCTCCCCACGGGACTCACATTTTAGAAGGTGGAACCTATAAGCCAACAGGTAATTACAGTCTAAGGTGATCAGTTTTTAGGCCCTTTTGGGATCACATAAAAAGGGTCCTAAATAGACCTTGATAGGGATGGGGGTGGTTATCAAGGAAGGCTTCTTGGTAGGAGAAGCAATGGGTATTTCTGGCAGCAGTGGGACCACCATGTGGAAACGTTTGGGGGTCAACAACGTTAAGGAATAATAAAGGAGCAGAAGAAATTCAGGATGGCCAAGTATAGAATATACTTAGTTTGGGCATCAGTTCACAGTTCACAATGGTGTTTCCCAATCTTTCGTGAGTGTGTATATGTGGTGGGGTGGGATAGGGTGAAGGGGAGAGCTCTTGAAAAGTACGGATTGCCGAGTTTCAACCAGAGAATGGGCTGGACCCTTTCCCCCACCTCCCATAGCCCAGCACACATGACCCAAAGCTTCAGGTTAGAGACCATTCAGAAGACCCCTGAGAGCACACGGCTCCGAGGCAGAACCCTGCATGAATCCCCACTCACAGCAGGTAAGGTAGACCCAAGACTGGCCCAGATAGCACCCAGGGAGCACAGCAAACCTCGAGGGACAGTTCCTGGTAGCCTCCTAACCCAGGAGGTTCTCCCTCAACCCTAGAGGCCAACCTTGACTCTCAGATGTCTTCCAGAGCAGACTGAGAGGTCCACTCTGCCCTCCATACAAACAACTTCCATTTATTCAGCCCACATTGGGTCCTTGCTTAGCCCTGTGGCATGGAGAGGGATGTAGCCATGTTGAAGGCCTTGTTTCACCAGCAGAGGCTCCAAAACAGGGTTTTGTTATTTTTCCAATTTCAGTGAAATAACTCGCATCCTCATCTTATGGCTCCTGTTTCAAGAACGCCCTTCTTTGCCTGCTGGGGACCTTCCTCCCAGGAACACAGGGTCCATGCATAGGCCAAGGGATCAGTCCTGTGACTCTCCCCTTCTTAGGCTTTTTATCGGTTATCTGGACACGACCATAATTGCACACGGTATCAGAAGCATCCCCATTACCACCCTCATCATTACCATCATCACCATCACATCTCGAGAGCTGTTTTAGGTACACAACTGCACGTAATCTCCGTAACAGTCCTGGGGCGTGTGTGGTGTGGGATTGTTGCCTCCATTTTACAGATACAGAAACAGCTTCAGAGGCTATGGCTTGTTCACGATCCCACAGAAAAGTGTAATCTCTTGCGCACAATGAAGCTAGCTCTCCCTGGCAAAGACATGTCAGGAGCAAGAGCTGAAAAGAAGGTTTTGGGATGGGGGCACCGAGCTGGCAGGCTCTCTCTGCTGTAGAGCAGTGCCTTACGGAGAAGAATGTACCGACTACCAGATCAGTTCCAGATGAGCTAGCTGCCCTTGGTTTCTCTGGGTCAAGGAGAAGGCCCCATCCAAGGGGGTGGGAGCAGGAAGACAGAGGTCTCCTTGCCGCCTTCAGGGCTCAGTCTAGAAATTCTGGATGGTCAAGGAAGAAGGAAGCAGGCTTGAGTCAGACTGGGGAGATGCTGAGGGCTGGGCCGAGGGCTCTTAAGAGGGATCACTTCCCCAGTGATCCTGACAATGCCCTTGAATTATTCTTGCCCAAGACCTGGGTCAGGAAACTTGCCAACCATTCTCAGAGCCCTGATAGCTCAGTGTGGTCCTCCAGACAGGTTTGCAGACCCGTCCTGGGAGTGCATGTGCGTGTTGGGGATGAAGCACCCCACTGCTGGGGGCCGCAAGGCCTTGGGGTTCTAGGAACCAAGAAGGGCTTCCCCCAGTGTATCCCACCATGGTGCTGGGCATTCTGGAGATGAGAACCCTTCCTGCCCTTGGGGAGAGGGTGTGGGTGGGCATTTCACCTCTGGTGAAAGGTCACACAGTGCACCTATCAGAGGAGCCCATGAGGCACCAGGCCAGGAATCAGCCGCGTGGGGGCTTAAGCACCAAGTGGGGCAGAGGGAACAGGTGCTCTGAGTGGGAGAGAAGGAGGCCTTTTTAGACTGGGGTGGACAGCCTTGATCTGGGCTGGGGCGAGGCGTGGTGGGGGGGTGGAGGTGGGGGGGCACACTGGGGAGTTGGGGACGAGGGGAACCAAGTGAAGGCTGTAGCTGATGTCGAGTGACCCCGCTGTAGAGAAGCCGGCAAGAGATTTCATCTCTCTCAATCTCACTTTCTTCATCTAAAAATGGGGCTCATAATGTGTCTCTTCATATGCAGCGGTCACAGGCAGGATGGGAGTTGTTTTCTTGGTTGAATTAGTTCTGGTCTTGTTTTTAGTCTTTTCCAGTGTGAATTTCCAAATGAGGGCCCGAGGGTGCTCAGTAAATACTTGTTAAGCTCTCGAAGACGGGAGCAGGGGCTCGCGTGGCCCGCAGGACAGCCGTGATTATGAGGGATCAGGAAGCCCCACAGGCCTGTGCAGACGTGAAGTGCCGGCCGAATCGATGGGCGTCAGTCGGAGGAGGGGGAGGTGAGGTGGGCTGAACAGAGCAGGGGATGGGAGTCGGCCTTTCTGGGTTCTGTTCTCATTCCACTCGAGGTTTCAGGGTGACCTTGGGGGAGTTCCTGAGCCAGTTTCCTTGACTAGGAAAGGGGGTGGGGTTGGTCTTCGAAAGGCTCTTCCAATTCCGACATTCTGAGAGTGTGTTTAGTGTTGAACTACTGTTTACCTAGAGCCTCTTCCCTGCCAGGCCCTGTCACCCAGGCCGCCACACTGCGAGATAAACTGTGCCCATTTTACAGATGTGGAAACTGAGACCAGGCTGCAAACCTGGTTGTCCACAAATGAAGTGCTGGGTCCCGCTCTCTCATGTTGGGTGGTGCTCCATGGTCAGAACCCCATCAAACAAGGGGAACCACTGAGCCAAGTTACACGCTGGAGCCTCAGGGGCAACCAGAGTGTGGTCCCACTGCCAACAGGACCCAGTTTCCTGTTAACCATTAGCCTGGTGCCGACAAGTCCGTGTCAGCATGCTTTACAAGAGGAGCTGTGCTCCTCGCGGCCTGTGAGCCGTGAGTCTTTCTGCATCAGAGGACAGTTGGGCCAGGCGGTCATTTCTGTCTCCTCTTTGCTCCAGGATGTGGTTGGTTCTGGAGAACTAAAACGAGGCTGGAAGTCAGGTCATTTGTCCCACAGTAAAAGTCTCACATTTTTCCTCTCTTCCTCTTGGAAGTCTTTCATCTTGGCTCAGAGGGAAGTCTTTGGAAGGTGGGAGCTCAGACTCCCATCTCCTGTGGCTCCTTTGGTTGAACTTTTAGGAAAATCCATTCCCATTGCTTTTTGACCTTCAACTGTCCTCAGAATCCCGGACCCCATTTCCAGGCTGGCCCTGACACAGCTAACTAATATCCAAAAGGAACAATTCTTAGGGAAAAAAAAAACCTCTTGGTGCTTTAATTAAAAATCCATGTTTGGCTTGTGTTCAGAGGCATATTTTTGCATCTTAAAATGCTTCTTTTCCCTTTGTAGTTGGGCTTTGCTTATAAATAGAGCTGGCTCGGAGTCACATTAATTTAATTTTATCTGTGATCCAGATCAGCCTAGAATGCTATTAATTTGGATTTGACTGCCAGCAGAAAACAGCATTCGCTAATATCCACTTTTTAGCTAGGTAATCGTGTAGTAATTAGGATGCGTGTTGTACATAATCTTGATTTAAATAATCCTCGGTTAGTTTTTTTGTCTACATAGATAAAAAAGCTATTTTGTCCGTATTTTGGAAGTAGGAAATCATCTTGATTATTTTAATCAAAATCAGCATTTGTGAATTGTGGCATTCTTTTAGGAACAATTAGTGTACAAGACAGAGATTTGTCTCTCTGCCCTGCGTTGTAGATCTTTCTTGAATGCCTTAAGATAGAGCAGAAGTGGCAGTCTTGAGGCCCCAAACACACATACCCTGGCCTCCTCTCTAGGTCTTGGTGGCCCGACGGTTAGCTTTGGACGCAGTTCCCTGTGATCTCAAATCCCGGCGCTGTTGCTCAGAAGTTAGGACCGTGGCATGTACTTAAAAATGACGATACTTCGGTTTCCTCATTTATAAATCCCTGGGGATGAGTCGTGGCACGTTGAATTCCCTCCAGTGTCATTTATTTATGCTTTCCTCACCAAGAGGCAGCATTCCACAGTGATCTAAAGCAGGAATTGGCAAGCTTTTTCCCTAAAGAGCCAGATATTAAATATTTTAGGCTTTGCAGGCCAGACATCCCCTCTTGCATCTCCTCAGCCCTGTGGTAGCCCAAAAGCAGCCACAGACAACACGGAGATGAATGGGCGTGGGTTCGGTCCACGTGTCCGTTTGCCGGGCTCTGATCTGGAGCAAGGCTTGGACTCTGGTCTGACTCTCAGCTATCACACGTGACCTTGGACAAGGTATGTCACATTTCCTTTTTCCATATGAACCACAAGGCTGGAGGGAGGCTGGGAGGAAAGTCTGTTAGCACAGAGCCGGGCACATCGCTCACTAATAAAGTAATAAAGTCGCCACTAGTATTCTTACCTGTGATTGCCTGTGTCTCTTTTCTCGAGCTTCATCCGTTTGACGAATAGAAGGTCACATAGGGGAAGTCGCAGGGCCGGTGGCCTGGACTCTGGGGCCTGGTGGGGTGGACCGGGAGCTCTGTAGCTGGAGAAGCTGGTGGCGGAGATGTGGAATGCGAGGATTACTCCCACGACCGACGCCCTGCTTGGCAGGGTTGATGGTCACTTGTGACATGTGTCCTTTGCAGTCTATTTAGTGCCACCATGTTTCTCACATTTTGGTGCTTTTTGTTGGTGACCTTGAAACAGCCCCCAGATGCAGTGAAGTGCTGTGCAGTGTCCCTAAGCAGAAGAAGGCTGTGATGTGCCTTGTGCCAGGTACGTTTCATTCAGTGCTAGTGGCATGAGTTCAAAGTTAATGAATAAACAATATATATTAAATAATCTGGCTTTAAACAGAAACACAGGGGTGCCTGGGTGGCTCAGTTGGTTGAGTGTCTGCCTTCGGCTCAAGTCATGATCCCAGGGTCCTGGGATGGAGTCCCGCCTCTGGCTCCCTGCACAGTGGGGAGCCTGCTTCACTCTCTGCCCCCACCCCCACTCGTGCTCTCTCTCTCTCTTGCTCGCTCGCTCGCTCTTGCTCTATCTCAAATAAATAAAATCTTTAAAAAAAAGACAAAAAACCCCAGAAACACACGTGAAACAAAGCTGTATATTTACTGATTTTTGAAAATGTGCCCAGAGGCTCCTAGGAACCTTGCTCTGTATTTCTTATAGGAGCCAGGGGTTTCATATTTGCTCACTCCGTGTTTGCCGTGACCTTATTGACCATGAGTACTACAGATAATGAGTATCTGTTGGATTAGGTCACTTTGTACCTCAGCACGAATGGTTCCAGTTGTATAATAAGAGCAGGAACCAGATTATGGTGTTTTGAGGATTGCATGGGAGGTGGACACATGTAGAGAACAAGTGTAGCCCTGTCCTTTGCAAAGTGGAAATGAGAAGGGGAGAGCAGAGAGACCGTTTTACACATGGTGCGTGATCTAGAAATGACTGTCCATTGGGGCGCCTGGGTGGCACAGCGGTTAAGCGTCTGCCTTCGGCTCAGGGCATGATCCCAGCGTTCTGGGATCGAGCCCCACATCAGGCTCCTCCGCTATAAGCCTGCTTCTTCCTCTCCCACTCCCCCTGCTTGTGTTCCCTCTCTCGCTGGCTGTCTCTCTCTCTGTCGAATAAATAAAAAAATAAAATAAAATAAAAAGAAATGACTGTCCATTGAATTGAGAGAGAAAACTGAAATTTAAGTTCCTTAATGGATTCTTCTGTTTTATATTAGCTGGACTCTTCCTGTCACTTCGGAGAATCTTTAACCTTAATTAAATCATTTCATTTCTGTCAAGAATTACCCTGAAATGCATTATATGAGTTGCTTATGTGAGGAACAGTTTGGTTACGGGATGATATCTGTGGCTGGAGCTTTGTGGCTTTCCATTTGAGACTTCTGTTTGAATATCGTGTTTTTAAAACCTGTTCGTTAAGAGTTGCCAGATAAGGGGGCGCCTGGGTGGCACAGCGGTTGAGCGTCTGCCTTCGGCTCAGGGCATGATCCCGGCGTTCTGGGACCGAGCCCCACATCAGGCTCCTCCGCTGGGAGCCTGCTTCTTCCTCTCCCGCTCCCCCTGCTTGTGTTCCCTCTCTCGCTGGCTGTCTCTATCCTGTTGAATAAATAAATAAAATCTTTAAAAAAAAAAAAAAAAAGAGTTGCCAGATAAGATATCAGATGCCCAGTTAAATTCGAATTCAGATAAACAACAAATTTTTTTTTAGTGTAAGCGTGGGCCACGCACGACTGGCCGCATCTGGCAGCTCTGTATAGCACTGTCACAGGTTGGGCCTCTCTGCTTGGATTGGTGTCACTCTGGTGTCTGTGGAGCTCCTGTGTCAGGGGAATAGGGGGATTGGGGATTTCACCAGCCCCTCTCCCTGAATGAACTCCAACCTGACACACAGGCCACCTATTTAGTACAAATGTACTAAAAACCCAGCTCGCCAAGTGTAGGTGATCAACTGAACCAGAAAGAAACCTGATTTCATTTTCATTTCCATGGCGTTTATTCCTGGCAGCACACCAAGGAAGGAGGCATGGTTGATTGTAGATCTGGAAACCTGTGGGTCATCTCGGCTTTGCCCCTGACTGGCTGTATGACCTTGGGTAGGTCACTTCATCCTTCTGAGACCGGGAGGTCTATGGATCGGAAAGTCAAGACATTAAGTGGGATGGTTCCCAAGGCCCTTTGCAGCCCGAAAGCCCACTGAAACCTTGAAAAGTAGGAGGATAGGATGGTCTTAATTTTAAAACCTAGAATTTTTCCATCTGGAGGGGAACTGACTTGATCATGCTTAAAAAAAAAAAAAGATGCATTATATTTGTTTCCTAAATGCTTAAAAACATGATTGACTATAAGAAAGAAAATCCCTAAACCCTTAAGGAAACATTCCGTTTTATGGTGTATCCTCTTTTCCGTTGAGGAAACATTTGCAATCTGTTTAGGGTAGTGTCTGAATCATTATTGCGACTCTGCACCAAAGGCAAGAATTTTTTCCTGTCGGAGAATGCCAGAAACAGATGCCCGTGCTCACGGGCAGGTATGCAAATGGTCCTGGTGCACAAAACTGTGGAGGCCAGCGAGGCTGAGGCCAGGGGCCACATGCAGGAGTGATAGGCTCGAGATAGTGACAGCAAAGACGCTCTGATGCCCAATGCTTCCTTCGTCTCTGGGCACTTGGCACACTATCTCTGGTTCCCATGATGGCCATCACCACGCAGGAATCCACATGGCACTAGCCTCATTTCTCTCTTCTTGTCCAGAGGGGAGTTGGATTGGGGGACCAGGATGGGGAGGAAGCATGCTTCATCTTCCAAAGTTGGGGAAGAGAGACGAAATGCCTATTATCCTTATTTTAGGGATGACGAAGGTAAGGCTGGGAGAGGGGTCAATGGCTTTCTAGGTCTCCTGCACGCCCGCAGCACAGCTGCTGTTAGAACCCAAGACTCCGGCTCCTCAAACCCCTCCCAATCGTATCTTTAGCCTGGACGCGAGAAGGGAAAGAATTCGAAAGGTATTTCTGATGTTGATGCTTTAGTTCCTGGGACCATAGAGATGAAGAGCTGTGAAGTCAAGAGCGTGAGCCTTGATTACGAGCTGCAGGAGGTGAAAGCCAATTCGTATTTCACACACAGGTTGAATTTCTGGAAGCAGACCCGGCTAACACTTCCACGCAGTGGACTCTCTGATTTAAGGGAGAAAGCTGTAATTAAATATAACCCTCCTTGTGAATCACAACAGAAATAGGGCAGGTGAGTGAGTCTTTCCTGCTGTGCCTGTCTAGGATCTTTAACTATAATGTGTGAAACATTTGCATGTATTTGCATGCCTGCTCCATGTTTTGAAACCGTGCAGCCCTTCTGGGGTGGATTGTCTCATTCCTGAGGACTCGAGTGGTGCAAATAAAGCCAAGTTTTCCATTTGGAGGAGGCAATAAAACCCAAGAATAGAGCGCATGGGACCAGAACCTTAAGTTCAGACGGCGCCTTCGATCCTTCGCCTCTCTGGGGGAGGGGGGAGCGCCACCTTCCACTGCTAGGCAGGGCCTTTGCACAGGTTGGTCCCCTTGCCTGGGATGTTCACAGCAGATTTGCTCTTGGGTAACATGAAGACATTCAGGGCTTGGGGAGGGAAGAACCTGGTTGGAAGTGGGTGTCATCTCCAACCCACCGTACCTTGTCCCAGTTTTCGTTTTTCTCTGTCAGGGGGAGTTGCTCCGTGTCATCAGGGCCAGGCTGCAGGGAATAGATGAGGAAGGAGGTAGGACCTCACCCAGAAGGAGCTCCCAGCTGAGAGGGGATGAGGGATGTCCCGCCATGGCATAAAGAGGGGTGCTTGGAAGTTTGGCAAGAGAGTGCTGAGTTTGAAATTTTTCCGGGGAGCATCATTGTGCAACTGCGAGAGTGTGAGTCGTCACTTTGAATTGTGAGAATTAGGCTGGGTTCCTCTATCAGGTGTAAACCTCAGAAGACTCGATTACCATGTAATCTGAAAACCCAAAGTGTAAAATGTGGTTTAATAAAAATGATCAAATTTATTCCAAAGCAATTATGCCTGATTGGGGGCGGGTGCAGGCCCACCAGGGACTTCACAGGGAGCACCTCATTTCATTTTTACCACACTTCTGTGAGGCCCAGACTCTTACTTTCATTTTACAGGTGAGGAAATTAAGGCTCAAAGGTTCAAGTAACTTACCTGAGGTCACGCAGCTATGTAAGTAGTAAGTTTTGTTTGGTTTCATAACTCGAGCCCTTTACCATTTTAATAAACCATCTAAAGAAATGGAGACAAAAAGAGCTTGATTTGACCAAATATGCAGGACTCCGCCTGGGCAGACTTTGTAAGAATCACCATGTGAAGTATACCTTTAAGGGTGAAGATTTTACATTTGACTTTTAATTTTTTGCTTTTATTAAAAAAAATAAAATAAAGCATCATGCCAGAGTGGGAAGGTTTCATCCATGTAGTGAATTCTCCGAATTCTCATCTTTAAGTAGAGTAGACCTGGAGAAATCATTTCATCTCATTAGGACTCCCCTTTCTATGGGGTATTTAAGGGGCCAGGAACTTCAGGACTCTGAGAGTCCTCTTGTCCTGTCTGTTTCCAGCCCAAGAATGCCCTTTGAACACTAAATTTTTCCTTTCATTTCATCTCTAAACAAAGCTCCATAGGGTTCTTGAGCCCTGTGAGCAATGATTCTGCAGTTGCCCCTACCCCACTGGGAACCCCAGGAGTCCAGTCCCTCCAGAACCCCAGAATTTGGACTGGCTCAGGGGCATGGGATACCATCCCTAAAGTCACTCAGGAAAGTGTGGGCAGAGCTGGTTCATATGCCCAGGCTCTTGACCCCTGGGTTTGTGGGCCTTTTGCAAGGCCTCACAGAAACTCACTAGCACGTGAGAGGAAGAAGCTGCCAGTCGTGAGGTCCTGCAGAGCGGAGGGCTCATCACAAGACACACGAGAATTGTCTATGGCCTTGTCTTGCTGCAACTCCCTTGTGAAGTTGGAAGAGTCAAGAACATCCTCGTATGGTCCAGTCTGGAAAACCTTGACAGTGGCTACCAGAGGCTTCTAGGCTTTCCTTTCTCTAGGTTAAGTTTCCTTATTTTGGGTGGGATGACGAGAGAGATAGGAACATCCAGGAGGAAATGAAGGGGATGGTGGAGGGTGTGGGAGCCCAGAAAACATGTTAACACAGACTTGGGGGGGTTGGGCACAGTCGTTCTCTGCAAGTACACAAAGGGATGCGGCTCACAGGGAGGAACTGGTTAATTTCTTAATAACCACAAGAAAAGGCTGAACTAAGACTAAGGAGTAGACCAGAGGTCCTATGACTTGCCATGCACAAATTCCCCTTCTTATCCTTTAATTACTCTGATTTCTGTCTGCAGACTCTCTCCCTCCTGCCACATAGGGACCAAAATGGATCCCCATACTCTAATGTCTGATTAAAAAAAAAAAAATAACCAGAGATACCATTATAACTGGCACAGGAGCTACAAGACAGCACAATTCAGCTCCTTCATTTCCCTAATAATGAATAAAATCACACCAGCAATTTCCCCTTGAATACATTTGTCAATCAAAGACCCAACACTTAGAGAGCTCCCCCCCAAGAGTGTCCTCCAGGTACTATCTGTAAGCGAGAGGAAGCACACTTCTCAGCATCGTTATAACTGGAGCAAATAGGCTGAGAGCTTGTTTAATTTTTTAAAAGAGGGTTCTCCAGCTTTTGGCTGGTCTAATGAAAACTGGTCTGTGTCTACTTTGGCTGAATCCTTTGCACAATGACACTGCCCTGTTCTATAATTTCTGCTAATTGCCACTTGAAAAAAAGCCACATTGTATAGCTTCTGGACTGCTCTGTAGTCTCAGAGTAGAACTGGCCAGAATGTCTAAAGCATTCTCATCGTGAAAGCTTCTTCCTCAGGACTGGCTGTAGTTATCTATACTGCAGGGGCTGAAAGCCTATTCTCAAACTGGGTCTGAGTGTGTTCCATAGAAGAAAAATTTAAGCAGAGACCCTGAGTCGGAAACCAAATATTTGCATGCTGATGACATCACCGTTTAATATTTTGGTAGAGTAAGAGTAATTGTGACTTAATAAGTGAAAGCTTCAAGAATTTCTTTTTCTTTTCTTTTCTTTTCTTTTTCTTTCTTTTTTTTTTTTTTTGAAGTTGGCTTCACACCCAATGTGGAGCCCAAATGTGGGGCTTGAACTCGTGACCCTGAGATCAAGACCCAAGCTGAGGTCGAGAGTCTGATGCTTAACCAACTGAGCCACCCAGGCGCCCCAAGAATTTCTATTGTGAAATGAGCTCATTTGCTTTAGAAACTTGAGAGATTTCATGGGAATTTGGAGTGTTCAGCAATAGTAGTAAGTAAAATGGTGAAGTTAGAGGGACCTGGCATGAGTTTTCTCTACACCCTTGGGTTCTCAGTGACTTCATGGATGTTTTCTGGCTGTGGAGGGCCCTGTGAGTGAGCTTAGATGATTATCCATGCCCAGAGAACTTTCCGTGAATGGGGTCTTGAAAACAGAGGCGTGAAATTGTAGGGTTGGGATTGAGGTCATTACAGCCCAGCCACTCAATCATCCATTTTAAAAACCTAATTTCAGTATCCTCAGACTAAATCAGAGCTTGGCACCTTTGAGGACCTGATAAAAACTATGTAAACTATTCCCAGTTTTAGGTATTTCACAGACATGTTAAAATCTAGACATACAGTACCTTAGCTCCTCTATCACCCCACTTGAAGAAAATCCAGCCTGGATAAATATGGTTGATTCAATGACGAGGTCCTCATGGTGACTGGGTGGGTGGACTGCTATAGACTTTGCATTTAACAAAGCAATAACTGTAAAAAAAAAAGAAGGAGAAGTTTTTTTTTTTAAAAGATTTTATTTATTTATTCGACAGAGATAGAGACAGCCAGTGAGAGAGGGAACACAAGCAGGGGGAGTGGGAGAGGAAGAAGCAGGCTCATAGCAGAGGAGCCTGATGTGGGGCTCGATCCCATAACGCCGGGATCACGCCCTGAGCCGAAGGCAGGTGCCTAACCGCTGTGCCACCCAGGCGCCCCTAAAAAAGGAGAAGTTTTGAGATAGAGTTTCTGGTTTTTAATTTTGTTGGGTAAAGACATAAAAACACGATCATCTACTATCACGACCATTCCATAAAGGAAAAAAAAATTAATACAAAAGAAAGTAGTAAAGATATAATCTTGACATAAACAAGAAACCTTTAATTGAGCAAATCTTGCTTATTAAGAAAAGATTAAAATTTTCTATTTTTAAAAATTCACCCAAAATTTATCAAGCAGTAGTCCTGGTGTTTGGCAACCATAGCTGTAAGGATTTTGGCCATTTCTTTCTTTGGAATACAATCTAGAAGCTACACAGCAGAGTTTTTGTTCAAGGGGCAACTGGCAGGCACAGTGGAACAGGGCGGGGGCACCGTGTGAAGGATTTAGCCAAAGCAGATTCAAATCCCTTGTACAGCATTTTTACCCACTTTTCTCAGTGGCAGTGCAACTTCTCCCCGATCACAGGCAGTGGAGGGAAGCTTACTATGTCCAAGACCAAATTTTGAGGTTGCTGTAGTTGTTACAAATCATTATGGTGGACTGAAACCCAACACCTACCCATTGTCCCTTGTTCTACCCTCCGGGGCCACAGGAAACAAGTTTAATTCCTTTCCTTTGTGGCAGCCCTTCACAAACCTTAAGGCTGCCAGTCTGTTCTTTCCCTGAAGACACCAGTGTCCTTTCTCCCCACTCTCTTGCTCTTCACTGTGGGAAGCATTTCTAATCCTTCCATAATTTCAAGGCAATTTATCATCCTGATGGTGATACCCTGGCATCCAGTTCAGTTTGTCTTAAAATGTGTTGTACAGAACTGAACCCTGGACCTTGGAGAGTCTCAGCTGTCTTAGGGGAGGGGGGAATTATTGCTTCCCTTTTTCTGCATGTTGTTTTGTTTTTAAGTAAAAAAAGAGTCTGATTTTTTAACTCAAATTGAACTTGTAACTAAAACTAGTGCAGTTTTTATTCATATGTGGCCATTCAGTTGGTTGTCTCATTTTACAAATGTGCTCATTTCATCTTTTTTTCCCATCGCTGTTTCTGCCCTTACCACTCTCAGTTATCCAAATTGATCCCTTATGAGGTCGGCGTTACCCTAATTCAAAATCAGACAGAGATAGTACAAAAAACAAACCAAAACTACTGTTCAATAAATTACATGAATATAGATGCAAAAATACTTACAAAATATTAGCAAATTGAATTTAACAATACAAAAAAAAAGGATAATACATTATGATCAAATGGGGGGTTCATATCAGGAGTGTAAGGCTAGTTTAAAATAAAAAATCAACCAAAGTAAGTGGTATAGGCAGGGCCCTGTGCTAGTCTTCTGAAGCAGGGTCTCGGCAAATGAAATTTTTCATTTACGATGATGTGGATGGAGCTAGAGGGTATAATACTAGGAGAAATAAGTCAGAGAAAGACATATACCATATGGTTTCATTCATACATGGAATTTAAGAAACAAAACAAGTGAACATGGGTGGGGGGAACAGAGACAACCCAAAAAATAGATTCTTAACTAGAGAGAATGAACTGATGGTTACTGGAAGAGAGGTGGGTGGGGAGATGGGTTAAAGAGGTGTTGGGTATTGTATATAAGCACTGATGTTGTATGTAAGTGATGAATCACTAAATTCTATACCTGAAATGAATATTACACTATCTGTTAACTAACTGGAATTTAAATAAAAACGTGGAAAAAAAATAAAAGTCAACCAATGTAAATCACCATTTGGCAGAATAAAGTAGAAAAAGCATATGATTATTTCAGTTTATGTGGAAAAAATATTTGAAAAGTCAACACCCATTTATGATTTAAAAAACCCTCAAAAC
>NW_024426885.1:8663577-8666077 GCF_017311325.1 Ursus maritimus | reverse complement strand
AGTCAGCATGGTGGCCAGATGGGCACACACCACAGTGACCCCAGCCTGGTGCCCTGCCAGGGTCTCCTCGAGTGGGTGTCAGCATGAGTGTGGATTTTAAAGGGTGCTCTCCAATTTTCTGATCAAGTCAAGGAGCAAGGCTCAGTTTGTGCTGGCTTGTCTCTAAACACCTGGCTGACAGTCCTTAACACCATTTGGTTGGTTGGTTTTGTGTTTATCTTTTATTTTATTTTTTTAAAATATTTTATTTATTTGAGAGAGAAAGAGAGCACAGAGGGAGAGGGAGAGGGAGAAACAGACTCTCCGCTGAGCAGACCCCCCCCCATGCAGGGCTCGATTCCAGGACTCTGAGATCATGACCTGAGCTGAAAGCAGACGCTTCACCGACTGAGCCACCCAGGAACCCAGTTGGTTTTGTTTTAAACAAAGGGAGTGGATACCACGTCAGAGCGCTTCTCAGTGATTAGTAAAGCCACTTTTCAAAGTGATAAAGATAATTGTAAAAATACAATTATGAAAACTTTTATTTTGTAAAAATTTGAAAATATGGAAAAATAGACAGAGTATAATGACCCATTATCCCCCACTGTAATATTTAATGCCTTTCTTTTTTTAATACCAAAATTGAAATCATATTCTTTTTATGCTTCTGTTTTCGTTCCCACTAATATAATAGCATACCTATTGCTATGTTGTCATGAGTGCTGTGTAAACATAATATTAAAGGCTTATTTTTTTATTATAAAAATAAAAGGTAAAAAAAAAGTATAAGAAATTATAATACAATTTCTTAGGGAATGTCACTGTTAGGATTTTAATGTACTTTTCACTTTTTTCTTCTATGTATTTGTAATAAGTGCATGTAATTAAAAAAATTGAATCACACAATTTTACAGGGACAGTTTTCATAGTTGTCTGGCGTTTTACCCTATCCTGTTTTTTTATGCATATGTGTCATATAATACATATAATCATATAAGGTGGTTGTGTTTTAATAAATCTTAATCATATAATACTTAACCATTCTTTATTCTTGTGGTGTGGGGTTATTTTATGTTTTGTAAATATATGTTGCTGTAAATACTGTTCCATTAAACAATGTAGTAAACAAAATATTTTAAAAATTTTAGATGATTTGGTTGGGCGAGAGACCCCAAATGAATAATTAATTCAGGGGGTGAGCACTTTTTAGGTTCTTATATGCATCCCTAAAATTGTTTTCCAAAAGAGATGTTTTAATATATGTTCCCACAAGCAAAGCATAAAAGCTTGTCACACCTTCTTCAGCATGTGGTGCTGTTATTTTTGAGATTTTAAGAACTAATCTGATAGGCAAAGAGTCCTATTTTCAGTTTTCCAATTTGCGTTTTTAAATTCCTCCCGTGACTGACCTGCTTTCTCATTTCTGCTGATGCTATGGGTCCTGGGTGGGCTTCCCAGGTCAGGAGGTTGGGGTTTGTCCCAGTGATCTGTGAGAGGAGTGAAATCTTAGGAAGTTACCGTAAATACATGGAGCTCCCTTTGTTTTCACCATATGTTATGTCTCCAGCAGGTGGCCGTGACCTTGGCCTGTTCACCCAGAGTCTCAAAAACCAGAAGGTTCAGACCATTCTTCTTTGGAACCCTGAGACAGACGGGAGAAGTGAGCGTGAGAAGTGAGTGAGTGTTAATATCTTTATTATATTTCAATACTTGAACCAATTGGTGAGACAGTGTTATTAGGATTTTATATTCTTAGGAGTTTTCAATCTTCCCATCATTGATGAGAGTATACATTTCGGTATTTGCTCTAAATCTGGAATTTTTAGTAGATGATTTATCACTACTGAAAATAACAGCATTTGGCTTTCTTGAAAATCAAGATTAATTAATTTTTTTCTAAAATTTTGTCTTTTTAATCATTCAACAGATCAAAGTTGTGGCATTAAATTGCTTTTAATACTGGTTGAGTTTCATTAAGTCATAGGATGGTATTTCCTGCTTGCTAAGTGCTGCCCCCCCCCCCTTCCTGGGAACTTGCTGAAGTCAGGATAACAAAAGGGGCATTTGGTAATGCCACTCAAGGTCAGAGCAAGATACATCAGAGTATTCAAGTGATGAACTAGGGGAAGGTCCTCCCAATATTATTAAAATCTGGTTGTATGGTAGATGTGCCAACCATGGCGTCCAAAGAGCCCTTCCCTCCATCTGTTGGGTCTCCTTCTTTCCCATTCATAATGAAAACAGATAGAGATGAGTGAGGGCCAACACAGCTATATACGAAAGCATGGAAAGGAGGGGGTAGGCTCCAGGGAGAGGAGAGGTGGGGGATAAGAAGAGACTCCTGGAGGAGGGGTTTGGTTTCTAGTGACTGTGTGTTGGAAGGACACAGATTAGCTGTGTCCCCTGAAAGGCCACGAGCAGAAGGAAACTGGGGAGCTTGTGTCAACCCCGCACCTGCCCGGGGTGTGGTGTGGGTGGAAGATCTGCTTGGACCTGAAGGCAAAGGCAGCTCTGAACC